>NW_027305499.1:600000-827500 GCF_039555335.1 Amphiura filiformis
CAAAACTGGTGTTCCAAAAAAGTATTTACATTTTCAGTCACAAGTTCAAGATATTTCAATAATTTATCATGAGTTAGTGATTTTTCTCCAGGGTGGTATTTCTGTTTACGAAGAAGTCACTGTTAATTTGATTCGATCATTTATGTTTGTTTACAATTGAAAGCTATTTCATAACACGTATGAGAGATGGGAATAATCATGCAAGAATTTGTGTATAAAGACAATTTGTTGAGCAAAAAAATAAATTCAATCATATCTATTCTTAGATATTGGAAATCACCACGTGTCTCAATGTGAACATTGTATTGCATGATGTGGAAAACCCCAATTGATAGATTAAAAAAGATAGAAGTGAAAGAAATAAGCAATTACGGCTAGGGAATTTACAGATTTACTAATTCAGTATAGAACGACTAATGTATCAAGTGTATTCATGTTTGTGTATGTGAAGAACCATTGTAAATCATATTATACGTTTCATTACATATTCAGATATTGTTAACTTAATCAAACAGTGTATTTAGTTGTGCTTTCTGAAGTGAATGTGGGTTAAAGGTGATATCGGCTTAGAGTCATTACTGCTCGTAACACACAATAAACTGATGTGTATGATAAAAGCATGACAAAAGAATTGTGTGCATGCAGTGCAATACTAACAACCACAAGGTTAGGTGTTAGAAAAGACTTGACGCTAGTGAACATTAAGATGGTGCTCTTTAGGAAAATAGTTGAGTGATGTAAATGATACTCTTTAATATGTGACTGGACGCGGCGAATCAGCCGTAAAGTCGGCCCCGGTCAATTTTGTTTTATTTCGTGTTTAGAAAATATACACCATAAGCTTTAAAATGGTATATCATTTGACTTCAAACGATATCCAAAAGCGGGGTTATGATTTGTTGAACTCTGTTCCTTCGACAAAATTGTATTTTTTATCGGTTCTACAAGTGTCTCTTTTTCTACATTTCTGGTAATAAATATCCAACAGTCATAATTGGCGGTCATTTCAAATAATACCCAAGTCAACGAGGCTCAGAAATATCCTCTCATTGTTCATTGTTGATTATACATACCTAGATAAAATACAATGCTTTGTTATCTACCACTTGAACAGGATTTAGCCAAAGCAAACAAAGACAAGAACTATTCTATAGAAATAGGTAGAAGCTTATTATCCTCTTCAGCAGTAGTATTATTGATTGATTTAAACAGCGTTTGATAAGATACTTGTCGCAACGAATTGATACACCTATGAATACGACCTTCACATACATTTGACACTTTAACTCAAAATACAATTTGCCGAGTTTACGGCTGATTCGCCGCGTCCACTCACATATGTGTAAGTAAACAATGTAAAGTAGTATGCTTAAAGTCGACGATATATAACTGATAAGATGTAACCAATTTAGCTTTTTCATTAGATACAGATACTTGTAAATACAACCTTGTAGTATTTGTAAAGAAGACCTTTCACAATACAAATGTACACAGGTCTCCAAACATACTTACAGCGCCTATGAAAACAAAAGTAGAGTTTTAAAACTAAAGTATAATGGATCTGAAGTAGTTGAAGGCATTTGACAAGCGGTCTTGGCCTCATATCTAGCAAAGGGTACTAAATTAAGTAGAATTTCATTGTAGTGATTTATGCGTTCATGAGCTAATAACGTGACAGTACAATGTGAGTGGCAATTATGTTACTAAACTTAAGTCACATCACATATCCCGGTCTTTAATATCCCTTTGTAATAATCGAAGTACGATGACAACATGAAGTTTATCACATTTTATTACATAGTTGTCAAGTAATATAAGTTATAAGCAGAGCTCTGACACCGAAATCTGACCGATTACCGAATCCGAGACTTTTGATGCATGATGATGTATATATTATGCCTGTTTGGTTAATACAGATGTTGTCCTCGAATTACACCAGCCATTTACAGCTTTGTTTTCTGCATTTCCTGTAGCTTCTATATAGGCCAGTATCTTGGTTGAGAAGACAGACATAAGTTTAAGCAAGTTTGACAGGTTTTGGACTTTGGTGAAGTAGCTTGGATACCAACTCTTCATTCCTTGAACAGTGGTCGGCAAATCGAATCCGTTCTTACTTATCTTAAGAAGGTTTCCATATAGTTCAGCGTTTGTTAGACGTTGCTTCTAGTGTATCTTGAAGATTATTCGAAGTATCCTGGTGTACACCATTTACTTCGCCAGTTTAAGGATGACAGTATTATGTCTCACACCACAGCAAATACCGTAAACGTTCGCCTAATGGCGCTATAGAGTTCATGGAAATGAGAGAGCGCCATCCCTGTAAAAGCCGACTATTATCACTGATCATTAAGGATACGTGTTGTTAAAGGGTGAAACCTATCGACACATACAATTATGAACAAGATCAAACAAACTTGTTCATGATAATGCGGTAATCATTCACCTGATACGTTGTGGCCCAGTGAGCAGAGCATTGGACTATAGTGCGAGGATAAAGAGAACGTGTGGAGAAGATTGATGGTTCGAATCTCATGCAGTAATTTCTGACAGATTATGATGTCTGTCAATGTTTTTTCTGATTTGAGGAAATTTTATTCTCTATTTTCTTGATTTTATCTTTAACGTTGTTTATATATTTTTATTATTTTATCTTTTATGTGTCTTTTTTTCTATTATTTGTTTTTCTATAGGTTTTATCGTTTCTTTTTCGTTGTATATAGTAACTCAATCCATTCAATTAAATGTTGTCATGAACCTATTTGATCGTAGTGCATTTGTTATGTGTGTGAGACGAACTGTCGCGAGCGACAAGTCTTTCAATTCGCGCGGGTGTCCTTGCCTATGCTTCAGTGGTCATAAGAGGTGTATCATTTTATTCGAAAGGGGGGGTCCCAAATATACAGGAGTCATAAATTCTTGGAAAGAAAAATAGGAGTCACACGATGACCACAGATAGTGTGTTTATTTTATTAAAAAAGACTGATTTCAATACAATTTTGGGTTGGGGATCATACAATTTTTTTTTTTTTTTTAGGGGGTGCACAATTTTATTGACGCAGACTTTTTCTAAATTTGGGACCCCCCTTCCGAAAAAAAATAATAGCCACCTAAGAGGATTCAAAAGATAACCTCTGCTCCAATAATCCCTAGCTATATTTGTTAGAAACTGTTCCACGGAGGATGTATCATAATAGGCTCAGTCTTCAAATGATATAGGCCTAAATACAATTTGAATGAGTGAACGAACAAAATCATACAACGACCAATAGTGGTTGTGCATATGACGTATCATCCCGTAAATATGGCGGACTGCTCAAATGCATTCAACAAAAGCATGATTGCATCTACCGCGACAGTTCGTCTCACCAGAGAAGATGATAAAAGAGGAGGTCGCTCGCTGCCCACATCAAATAAATAATGTGTGCATCCGCCTATTGATGGAAACAATGATCTAATCCGATTGATCAACTAATACGATAAGTGGCTTTGCGAGTCACGACTGTCTAGCTCTAAACGACGCATGCCCGGATATCAATTTGTTACGTCAGTTGACCGCGAAATATAATTTCTGTATTGTTTGGCATGACTGGCTGCTAAGTTTGACCCGAGATCCCTGTGAAAAAGACCCGCATTTTGGATCCAAATAGCATTTTTGGACACGTTTGGACACAAAACGGGAGTATATGGAGAAACTGACACGAGTTTGAATTACTGATTACACTGGTTTTATGTTTCCGTAAACTGCCGCAAATATTCAAATAGTTATCATTTAAATTTCTTTTCCTTTGACCTTATATTAATTTGACTGGAAAATTAATTATGCTTGACTTTCCATAACTTAACAATTTTTTGATTTTTTAATGGGAGTTGCAATATATATAATGCTTCTTCACTCGTTTAAAAATCATGGTCACCCTAGTTAGTATTATTTTTTTAAACAAAAAAGCATGATTTGACTGCAAAATTGGGACTTTAACGATGTACTTCTGTGTGTGGAATATTTTCTCCACTGGAGAGAACTACCAAATCAGACGAGCGTGTGGCGGATGAACAGATTACCACAAAAGAAGTTTCAAGTGGTGTTTTAAGTACCCCAAACAAAGAAAAGTGAATAGAGGTTAACTGTGGGTAATCGGATTATATGTTCGAGCGATCTCCTCTTTTCTCATCTTCTCTGGTCTCACACACATAACAAAATGCACTACGATCAAATAGGTTGATGACAACATTTGATTGAATGGACTGTACTGCACCATGATTACGGGGAAGAAACCGGTTCAAATCCTTTGTTTGGAGCCAATCGATAAACGCATGCAAGGCCTGTGTAGATAAATGACTGACACTCATTGAATACTGGCTAGGATTCCACAACACAATGAGAACATGATATAAGGCGCTTTGGAAGGCACACAATACCCCAATGGCTTTCCATATTATGTGCACTCAACAACTATTCAGTATCGAAGTTACGTAATGTTACTATGTCAACGGGATCACGCGCTTAAGTAATGAACCACGATCGAAACAATAAGTACACAAAAAAGGCATCCCAAAATAGCGTGATCGTAATGATCGCCATACAAACAGTGCTTGGTTCTGATACCACGGAGTTACGTAACTACAAGCTTCGTGGTCTGATAGTTATATGATCAATGGTCTGATCTTCTTGGGTTCGATCCTTTTAAGAAAAAAAAATAGCTGATCATTTATAATGCAAATGAATAAAGTAATGTAGTTACACAATTTTAAACATTGAGGCCGTTCTATTTTTCAAAGGTCATTTAACTGTTAAATGTAGTGGAATATATCACGCATTGATAGGTAGCAGGTGGAGCAAATTTTGTCCGCGGTTTTTGTTGCCGTTTGTTCGCAGTGCCTATTTATCTTCAAAAAATTAGAAAATTAAAATTAAATTATAAAAAAAAAGTCACAATATTCGTTCGTAAAATGGGGACAAAATCCAAAAACATTTCTTGACCCTTCTTCACATAAAAGTGGGGGCAGTAAGCAAGATTCGAACCAGTTCCCTTCGTCATGCAAGGCGCAGCCACTGCCGACTGAGCTAACGGGTCAGACAGCAGAAGGGTGTAATTTTGAACTGAAGAATATTAAAAAAATATGAAGAAATTGCAATGTTATAGAAAGATTTACCAAAATGAGTTAGGTATAACGTATGAATCGATTTACAAATTAAGTCCAATGGCACTTTGAGAAAGAATACCTGAAAACCCCCAAAACATTTGCTGCTTTAGCAATTAACTTAGTGACCTAAAGTTTTGGGTCATGTCACGATTTTTTTTTCTGAGGCATTATGTCCAGGTTGCTCAATTTAACATACACGTATCCTTAATGCTGTTGAGATTTTACAAGGAGGGCGCTCTCACTTTTCTAAGAATCCAATAGCGCCATTAGGCGAACGTTTACGGTATAGGGAAATGAAACAAAAATTAATATTCGAAATAATACATTTTTAAAACGGATAAAGTAGCATTAGTTTTGAATACATTGTTTATTTAGCGGAAATTTAATAAAATAGGAACACTCTGTATTAATTTTGTGTACCTTTTTTACAACCCAAGAAAATACTGTTACAAATATATACATGTAACATGACCTATCTAATATCTATGTTGTTTTGTAATCACGCATATGCTGTTACCAAGATATCGTTTACTAAAGATTATACCGTAACACAAACATTTCTATTTAAATGTAGGCTATAATATAAAGTACAAGACTTAAAAAACAAAATCGGTATGTGAATTCAGGTGTAGTGGCCTTAAATTTGTAAAAATGGTTAAGTACGTCTTCTTCATAAACCAATATTATCTAAAATCTCCATGCCAATACCTATTTTGACTTACCTGTTCCATGTTATAGTTAGACGCTTATAGTGATTCTTGACAAAAGTAATAGGAATAATTTTTAATTATCGTATTAAATATCACCACAGATTAAACGTACAAGATTAAAGTGGTGGTGAAAATAACAGTATAAAGTTACAACGTGTCACATAAAACCAAGCCTTTGCTTTATCTGGTGTAGATATCAAAAAGACAGTTCACAAGACAAACAACGTTGTATACATACATATAAAAGGTTCGTTAGATACATGTATATTAACGCAGATAGCAACACTACGTTGGCCCAACGTTGGTCAAACGTGAGCGAACCGACCTTACTACGTTGGGCCAACGTTGGTTTTTTGACGTTGGGCCAACGTGGATTTGGCCAGGCCGCCAACCTCTGCAACGTTGGGCCAATGTCGGCCCAACTTTGACCCAACCTCAATACAAATGTAATTTGCGACGTTGGGCCAACGTCAAATCTTTGATGTTGGGCCAACGTTATTTGGCCAACGTTGAGCCAACATTGACAAACAAGCCCAATGAGAAAAAATAAACGAATAAAATTGGTTACTTGTGTATACTGTGCTTACTTTAAGTCTTAAATTACCTGGCTCTCTATTTTACAACGAAGACAAATTAACTACCTTAATTTTACACAAGTCACTTACCTTAGTACCTACCGGGATTCGAACCAGGGACCTTCTGTTTATAAGCCTGATGCTCTACCAATTGAGCTAACTGGGATTACATAGTTCAGCAAGTGTTTTAAGTTAATATAAGCTATATTTTCATGACTAAACCTGCCAAAGTGCATCTTTTAGGGATATTGATCAAATTTACTGTGAATATTGATGACATTAATTTGCTATAAATGTTGATTTAAGAAAAAAAAGTAATATAAAAATATAATTCTTACTGTTGATTTAATTCCTAGCAATATTGTTCTTATTATAATTACATACCTAGTATGGTATAAGCATTATCATTATTATCATCATCATTATTATTTAATATCATTATCATTATTATTCATAAGGCCTATTATTATTATTATTGTTATTGTTATTGTTATTATTATTATTATTATTATTATTATTATTATTATTATTATTATTATTATTATTATTATTATTATTATTATTATTATTTGATATTATTATTAGTTTATCTAGTGGGCTTTTATAGTCTTTATTTAATGTCACTCTTTAATACGCCTTAGTAATAAAAAGAAAATAATTATAAACATGACCATTTCCATGACTTGAACAACAGCTTATACCATCGTTGGTCCAATGTTGGGATTCCAGCCGTTTGTGCGACGACATTGGCCCAACCTCCACGTAACAACCGTCATTTTACGACTGGCTGGCTACGTTGGTGCAACGTTGGCATACCGACTATCATTTTAAGGTTGGCACAACAACGTTGGCCCATCCTCGGCGTACCGACCGTCATTTTAAGGTTGGCTTGCTATGTTGGCTCGACGTTGGCATACCGACCATCATTTAAGGTTGGCACAACAACGTTGGCCCAACGTTGACATACCGACCGTCATTTTAAGGTTGGCTGGCTACGTTGGCTCGACGTTGGCATACTGACCATCATTTAAGGTTGGCACAACAACGTTGGCCCAACGTTGGCATGCCGACCGTCATTTTAAGGTTGGCTGGCTACGTTGGCTTGACGTTGGCATACCGACCATAATATAAGGTTGGCATAACAACGTTGACCCAACGTTGACCTGACGTTCCCATACCAACCATGACTAAAGGTTGGCATGTCAATGTTGGTCCAACGTTGGCTTGGCGTCGGCTTACCAACCGCGACCATGCCGACCATTGCCAACGTTGGGCCAACGTTGTCTTGCTAAGGTTATATCCAAATCGTGAGAGCGAAGGCCATCGATTGTTAATAGCTACCGAATAATAGTTTTTACTAAAACAGGGGCCCACATAATTAGATGATGATGGAGGACATCATTAACCTTAAAAGAAAAAAAAATAATATTGAAAAATAACCAGCAACGGCAAATCTACAAAATAACACGAACAAACAAACAAGTATGTTTAACGATGGTTATTGACATAAAAATATATACTGACGTTCCGTACAAAAGTACTTTATCAAAGTGAGAAAAATAGACATCGTTGAACACCACCAAATAGTTCAATCTACTTTTTACTTTATGCGATGTCACGTGGGAATCCTAACTTTTATAAACAAGTATGTTGTCGTATCTTTTTTGTATTGTAAAAAAGTGTTTAATGTACCTGTGGCAATTTGAAACATGAAAGTGACAGATGTGACGGTTTATTTAGTTTCATTTCCATAGTTAGGATATGTCAATCTTTTTATGCGATTATCATTGCACGGAGTGTGACATTTGGGAGATTGATTTTGCTTGTTTTAGTCATTACGTCACAAACAAATGTGTTCATTGGTTTGGTAGTCCTCCGTTTGCTACACAATGTAAACCGTTTCCCTAACCATAAACCTATAGATAATCCTGTCTTTGTTTTTGATTGACTCAAGAGATGATTATTGTGTCGAACAAACGCATACAACTCCTTTATTAGGGCTGATTCCCTCAATGTGTATTAAGATTTTTTTTTAAGTTATCAGTGATTCCTAGATGTCTGTGATGTTCCATTTGAGAGATGTCCGATATTATAAATCATGCATAAAAGGGTCTTTCATTAGGACGAATGTAAATTGGTTATTGTGTGTAGCATTACATATTACATTAATGAATACCTATTTTTTTTCCATACAGAGCAACAACTTTAATCTAGAATGATAACAGCATGTCACGAAACTAGACTTCTTGTGAAAACAACGCACGAGCTGTTTTGACGCATGGCCGCATTTTTTTACAATACTACCCCTCTCCAGTGCTTAAAAATCAAAACATCTTGCTTGAATATTATGAAACAAAACCTAAAAATAAAGGAAGTCATCGGTATGAGTATAAGTATGTGTGACTTACTGGAATCACTATGAACCACAATGGCTTCATCCCAATGGCATAGTTCAATAACCTCAATTAAACAATCATAGTGCAAAATTTGACCTCAGGTTGTAGAGTATGAGTTTTGGTACCCACATTTTCAAAGTTCATTCAATGAATGTACAAATGTATTGGGGTTAAAGAACTGTGCCCCTGATAGATGAGCATGTTGTGGATCCTAGTGAATACAGCATTGAGATGGGAGTAGATTTAACATTTTTCCCAAAATTGATTCGATTAATCTAATTAAAGCCATTGCCATGGTAACAACCCAAATTTGGTTTGACATGTTACGGTTATATCAAAGGTGTTTAGGTTAGATAACTGTCAAATAAAATGAAGGTACGTGGGTTAAAAACAGACACATGAACCGTAACTAACACCTGCGGTATGGTGTTGTTGCGACAGCCAAGAGTATATGGTCAATTCCAGCGAAAGCGGGACAAAATTCTCTCTATGTTAACTTTCCACTTTAAAATGTCATTAATAAAGGAAATCACGTTATTGATGGAGCATATCATGTCACATGTGCTCTCTTTGTGCATATAGGCCTTTACTAGCAAGTCATACCAGGGGACAAGTTATGATAGCTTAAATGAATTGGCGTTACCCACGAATTCAAAGATAAAGCACCATATATGTCATTGAATGTCCTTCAATCAAAATGAAATTATTACCGTTATAAAGACGTTTGCATGATCTCTCATCATATGTAAAACGATTGAATTCCACCAATGTTTGTGGACTCTAGAGGCCATTAAGTCAATTTGGCTAATAATTTTGTTACCCGCGTATCAAAAATAAAATGATCGTTCTGAAAAATGTTAAGTGAATATGCCATAAATGACTATATCATGAAACGAAGTTTCGTTCTATAATTCTGAGGTCCAAGTGATTATTTTATGCAAATACGTTTTACCCATAAAATTCCATAAAATCAAATTTGACGTTACCCACGTATCAACCGTTACCCACGAGTCCAGCAAATATAATTGCCATAACTTAAATTAACATTTAATGACTTTGGACACTGAATTTAGTTTGACAAGCGCTTAAAATTGTAAATCGTAAAAATACGTTCACCGCTTTAAAAAAGAATCTACGACGGTTTAAACTTTTGTTACCCACGAATCCCGAATAGATGCTAACCTTGAAATAAGGCGATTGTTTATTTTAAGTTTAAATCAGCACATATTCAAGCCATGGGTATGCTATAATTTTGACAGTACTTACAGTTTATACACCTAAGAAACGCAAACCCCAAACGGTACTATAGCACTTATAGCTTTACCCACGAATTCGGCGTTACCCACGAATCCAAGGATTTACTCGTAAATTATATGTTTCTTATGCATCTTAACATTTTGAAAACATGCGAAATAGGTTCCAAAACAGTCCTGTTTAATAGCGTCCTCTTGAAGGTATACTGAAGCTGCATCATGAAGTTTTGATTGATTATCCTAAATTACCATTTTTTGGGTAAATGCAATTGGTTAGAGAAACGGGAATCATTGAAACACAATGGAGGAATAACCGCGTGGTGGTTTCCAACCTTCTGTAATATTTTCTATTTTGCCGCTTACCAATACATACCTTCAAATATGTGTTACCCACGAACATTTTGGTTACCCACGAATCCCTACTTAAATTATAGTTAACAATGTATTGATAGTGTTTTAGTTCATAGGAACTGTCAAACACGAGTTAATAGAATATTGCTGCATGAAAATATGGAATGATTTTACTAAAATAATAATATAAAACTGTTTGCTCTGTCTATTTGAATTTGACAACTTCATTATTCTCAAAATTTTTATACCCAAAATGCCATAATGATCCATTCTAAATATTCCATGTAGTCTGTATTTTGATTAAAATTCATTTTAGTGCCATTGCAGCCTGAATTATTGACATACGGAAAAGTATTTTTATTTTTATTAAAAAAATTAATAGGAATTGCTATTTTCCAGACGCTGTTACCCACGAATCCATCCGAGATCCTCATCCTGCGACGAGATACAAAATCTAACTTTATATTTATATGAAGCATTTATTCTAATCTTTCGAAATAATACAGTAATGTTAAATGACAGCCACTTTGGAAAGAGTTCAAAGAATTGACACAATCTTAACTGTACACCTGGTTCTTTCTTAAAATTTGTAATAACCAAAATATTTCTTTGTAGATATATGTAATAAAATTCTATTTTACGTTCAAAGTCTTCACCGATTTCTAGTGTATATGAGTCACACATAAAATATTGAAAGATATTAAAGAAAGTGAAATTTTATGGCGTTCAACAGGTGAAAAATGCTTGAATTCGTGGGTAACATGCATATGCGCATTGAACACTTTATTTGGTCTAGCAAGAAAAGTTATTTTTCAATCCGATGGCACTTCCACCTGATGATTCACTAGACATGATCGTCTCATTTGATAAGTCTAGAATTGAAAAGGTAAACATTTTCAAAATGGCCACCAGAGAGAATTTTGGCCCGCTTTGGCTGGAATTGACCATATATTGAAAACCAATGGCTCCCCCTCCCAGGTATAATGACAAGCAAACAAAACTTATTACAAATACAAATGATGCTGGGAATCGTACATAAAAACTCTCAGGCAAAACTATGGCTTCCTGGGATATAGCTTAAAAAACAAGAAAGCCCGGACAAACCAGAAACAAAGCAAATGACACAATTTATCATATGAATAAGAATAATGCTGTCAACCTTAAACATTTTGTTTAAATAAAACCATTTTGTTTGAATATTTTAAAACAAGAACTAAAAATCAAGACGTCATTGGTATGAGCATGAGTATATGTGACCCGGCAGCACAAACGAGCCGTAAATTCTCTAAATTGTATTCTGTGTTACGGTGTAAAATGTGTACGAAGGTCATATTCATCGGTAACTTAAGCGGGCCCGATATCCGTCTCATTTCGATAGCCAAAAACTAATCAATAATCCTATTGTTGAAGTGGATAATAAGCTTCTACCTGAAATGGCTATAGAACTTTTAATAGCTCTGGTCTTTGTTTGCTTATATTGCTAAATCCTGTTCAAGTGGTGGGTTACCAGGCATTGTATTCTGTACAGGTATGCATAACCAACAATTAACAATGAGAGAACTTTCTTAAACCTTGTTGACTTAGGGATGATTTGAAATGACCGCCAATTATGACTGTTTGATATTTATTGCTAACAATGTGGAAAAAGAGACACATGTAAAAACGTAAAAGCTATAATTTTGTTGAAGGAGCAAAGTTTAACAAACCATAACCCCGCTTCTGGATATCGTTTGAAGTCAAATGATATACCATTTTTAAGTTTATGATGTTTATTTTTAAACACGAAATAAAACAAAATTGACCGGGGAGGAATTTACGGCTCATTCGCCGTGGACGGTCACATATGTGTGACTTACTGGAATATAGTAGCATGAAGATCCCTGCGAGATGGAAGCGATCTTAACATTTTTCCTAAAATTGATTTGATTAATCTAATTAAAACCATTGCCATGGTAACAACCAATATTTGGTGTGACATGTTACGGTTATATGGTGTTTTTCAACAGTTAAGAGTAAATATTGAAAACCAACACGTATTGCAAAGCTGTCTGCTACAATCATGATAATATTGAACAAAAATTACAGAATCTGTGTTCACATGGGAGAAGGTATCTGATAACGTTATCAGGAATTAACTGAACTCGAATTAACATGGATTAACTAAAGTTTTTAGGAATTATCTATACTCATGAGATTTATGTTTTCTCTCTGTTGTCGCTTCAATGCGTATTTACGGCTGTACTTCTTGAGGTGAACTTGCTTTGCCTTTCGTAGTTTACTCGATGTACTTTATTGTAATTAGCTCAAAATTTTCGATAAATATAAGTTAATCATGAAAAGGTTTAAACAAATCTAGACTTTATTTCCAAAAGGTGAAGATATTTTTCACTGTATGAACACAGTGATAATGTATTATCTGATTTCCTTTGGGTGTTTTAGTGTAATTTCTCACCATAATCAAATCTGCGTATACATCGTTTTTCCCTCTAGATATGCTTTCAGATTCTTTATGTCATAGTAAACTATGAGTAAATAAAAATCTTCTATGTAGAGTATTGAAATTTACTCCAGTAGAGGTAAGAATGTCCATATTTCATTCGTGTTATTAATGTCAAATGTTACCAGTTCCAGCAAAATTTACTTTAAATCGGCCTAATAATTCTGAGAAATATACAAATGAAGCTTGAAAATATAGAAAAATATAAAAGAAAATATTGGCTATATTCATCGTAACTTAAAAACCAATCTTGCAATTTTCAAAATCAAGATATCATAAATTCACCGTGGAAGATGAAAATGATAACCGTATTCCCATGATGGACACCATGATCACCAGGAATCCAAACTGCTCGATCTTTGTCCTTCAGCATTCGGATTCCACAATGCACCAACAGTTGGAACATAAACTCGGTATAATAAGAACATTAACCACGTACGCCCCATTAAGGGGGTACTACACCCTTCAATGAATTTGTGACTATTTTTGCATTTTTCTCAAAAACTAATATTACACTGGTAACAAAAGTTACGTATATTATAGGGCAAGGAATCCAATTACTGAACTGGAATTTCAGTGACCCAAGACAAGCGGTTCGATACTTATGATAGAAAATGAGGTACCGCTAGGATGTACCTCATTTCCTATCATATTTACTGAACCGCTTTTCTTGAGTCACTGAAATTTCAGTGTAGTAATTGGATTCCTTGCCCCAATAATATACATAACTTTTGTTACCAGTGTGTTATTAATTTTTGAGAAAAATGCAAAAATAGTCATAAATTTACCACAGGGGTGTAGTACCCCCTTAATACCATTCGCAGTATGCTAGTTGCTCCAAACGACGAACGCAAGAAAGAAGATCGACCAGGTGCAATATATATAGCTTCAGGTGTTCGAACTGCCCTCCCAACTATGTTGGCGAAACCGCTCACTCCCTACGATCTAAACTCAATGAACACAAAGGAAACACCTCCCCTGTAGGTGCCTGTAGGCGCCAACAAAAACATAGTAAATGGTTCGAAAGAAGCGATGACCCAAGCCACATAACCGGACCATATGAAGGACCTTGGAAGGCACCATCTGCTACATGTCTATCGACCGCTCATCAGGTCACGTGTTTCGGGTCCTCGATAACAACTGAATCATCTCTCAGAATGTTAAAATTATAACAAATGGTTCGAAATATTCGATACACACCCAATCCACGTAACCGGACCTAAGTAAGGACCAGGGAAGACACCATCTGGTAGACGTCTATCGGCCGCCCATCAGGTCATCTGATTCGGGTCCTCGGTAATAACTGGAGAAGAGTTTCACGGATGTGACTTGACAATAAAAACTTAGCTTGTATGAATTAGTTGAACTTACCTGTAATCATAATCTAGGTATCATTAAGGCACCATATCTTATTTAGTCCTATAGCACGGTTGGTGTCCGGTTAAGTACCGATGACTCTTTGTTTTCATACCCTGGTATATAATCAATTGTACCAAGCATAATAATTAACATTTGCATAGTGTTATCGTTTTTCATTTGAATAAAAAATTAAAGCACTATGCAAATGTTCAAGGTACGATAGAAAGAGCCATCGGTACCTTTTGGGGTACCGATAGTGCTATAGGACTAAATTAGATGTTGTGCCTAAGGCTAATATTTTTTACAAATTTTTCAATCTCACGTTTTTGACAAATAAGGTGTATTTCGCTGTAACAGGTCACATATAATATGGTTAAGATGGCACATTTGTGCCATAAAGTTTTGGGTTGTTTTTTTATGAGAAGATGCGATCAAACTGGTTACAGCAACCAAACAAGAAATCAAGAAAACAAGATTCAAAAAACAAATTCTAAAACTAAACCCCGTTGTGCAAGTGTCATCAAAATGGATATAAGTCCATGCTTGGAAATTGTAATTAAAATATAGTGATAAAAGAAAGTGAACATCACTATCTTGCTGATGGCCTGTGGGTAATCATTCGAACCGGTTCTTACAAGAAACATACGCTATAAACAATTGCTCGAGTCACGTCCGTAAAACTCTTCTTCAGTTGTTATCGAGGACCCGAAACACGTGACCTGATGAGCGGTCGATCGACGTCTGGCAGTATTATGTGCAAATGACAACTGACCAATGAGAGGAAATGCTTATTTTCAGAAAAACTGCAATCCCTTTCATTTTAGTCAAATTAGTAATCGCTCGTTACAGATGATGAAACTATGAAGCTTATCTAGTGTCATATTTGAATAATACCATAATTGAGAACAAAATAATGTACCCCTAGAATGTAGATATACTTCAATGTTCCATAGCCAAAAAAAGAAAGTAGCGGATTTCATTAGAATAAAAACTTCTACTGTACTATTATTCTTAAATACTTGAGAAAGTTTCTGCCATCTCATTGGTTCTTAGCACAGTACAACATGTGCGGGTCGACGAGATACTCGTACGAGCTATTTGAACCAATCGGCGAGAAGTGCAACAATAAGGGACTGATCGATTGAAGGTAATTCCTTATAAAATGTAGGATTTAAATATATTTTGATTAAAATTTGGTATACTTATGATTTTTATTTGAATTGAAGTATTTAAGAATGACAACAAAGGTATTGTTTTTAGCCACTGTCGTTCATTTATCGTCTCATATAACACTGTGAATATCATTAGTTTTGACATAAAACATTTTACTTAATTAGTTTAACGGTTTTTTCCTGCTAATTAGAGTTTGCTAGTAAATCATTTTGCGTTACTATTAAAAACAGTTTGACAAGATTTTGAAAAACTCGGAAAGAGTTAGCACGACGTTAAGAAGACAATGCGTATGCTTTGGAATTCATTTACCAACAGCGAGCTTCTTTTATTTTACTAAATTGCATTTGATAAGACATATGTAATTTACACCTTAATTGAATAGCATCTACTTCAAACCATTAAGGTTTCAAGGTCTATTTATGTTTAGATAGAAGTAACAAAATAATATCATGAGCTGAAGCTTCGACTTCCTATCATTGAAACACGTTGATGCCTGCTACAGCCAAACAAAACATTATTTTGAGACCAAGCAAATCATTATTTTGATAAGACATGTGAAATTTACACCTTAATTGAATAGCATCTACTTCAAACCATTACGGTTTCAAATTAAGGTCTATTTATGTTTAGATAAAAGTAACAAAATAATATCATGAGCTGAAGCTTAGACTACCTATCATTGAAACACGTTGATGCCTGCTACAACCAAGCGAAACATTATTTTGAGACCTAAGGTTATCAATGGGTTTCCGCTGTATGAAAACCTCTACTTTGATAGTGAAACGTATGGATGATGTGTGGATGATGCCACCAAACTGAATACATGTCTCTTGAAATAAAAAGGGAATAGGGGACATTTTTCATTAGCTAAGAAAAATATAATTCTGAGGTTATTAATCTGACTAAGATAGGTTGGTATCATATTGCAAAATAAATGCTTATAATTACATGAAAGTCAGCATGAATATGAACGTCAGCATAGCCAAAACAGAGACTATGGTGGTTAGCCGATTACCCAAGGATATTGACATCACCATTAACAACAGCAAGCTAAAACATACAAAGGAGTTTAAGTACTTGGGAAGTATCTTTTCTGAGGTTGGAAGTATCACCAGAGAAATAGAGACACGATGTCAAAAGGCCAATAATACCATCTACCAACTAAGCCCACTTCTTACACATCATGCAATACCGATGGATACAAAAGCAAAAGTCATCAATGCCATATTTTCCCCAACTCTCTGCTACCAGTACCAAACATGGACTCTCAACAAAAGAAAAACCCAAAAGCTCATCACCTGTGAAATGAGATACCTATAGTTTGATCAGCTCGTAATCGGCGGGCCTTATAACATCTCGGATTAATATTAATATATTTTATTTCGAGAATTGTCTTCTGAAATCTCTCCCAAATTATTAATTCAAGTCCTATACTTTATCATCTACTTTCTTTGATACGCCAATGTAAACCAGACAGATCAACGTAACTCTTAGCATGGGTCTACTTTTTGGCGTAGTGGTAAAAGCCTAACAATTCCCGCCGATTACCTGCTGATCAAAGTATAAGAAGAGCAGCTAATAAGTCAAGGAAAATCAGGAATGAGGATATTAGAAAGATGGTAGGCACCACACCAATCACAGAATATGTTGCAAAACAACAAGTTAGATGGTTCGGTCACCTTATGCGAATGGCCCCTAGCCAACCTGCAGCAAGAACATATAACAGCAAAACAACAGGAACTAGGGCTAGAGGAAGACCAATGAAGAGGTGGGCAGAAGGAGTAAAGGAAGTACTCGCAAGACATGTGATTACCATGAGTGAGGGTACCCGACTCGCCCAGGAAAGGAAGTTACATTTCCCCACGACGCTATGAAAGGCAAACGTGGTGGATAAAAGTAAGTAAGTATTGCATGCATTTAAAAATATTGCTGCTGCTCCTGACGACGTCTACCGATGTTTTTAATCATTACTCTTGATATTTCATGTCGTAAAAGACTTATTTTGTCGACTTTATTCTCAGCTAGTCCTACTGTCACGTCACGATCATCAAAATATGATGTGATCAAGCTAAATCAGTCGGAAGTCGGAAATATTGATCTTGAGATATGGGCAAACAAATGAAATATTTCATTTTGTTGCCTTCTGTTTTGGAAATTCCTAAATTACTCATATCTTTTTAAGTGGCTATTCAATTTCAAAATATAACTTTGAAAATTCTTTTTACATCCTATAAGAAACTGGAAATCGAATATGACCGACTTCAGACTGATTTCACTTGATCACACCACAAATGTCATTCAGGGACAACTAATACTGCCCATGTATTGTTAAATTGAATGCACTTACCTGGACATTAAAGGCCTATTCGGCGATCAAAGCGAAGGTGTAAACAAATTAATTTCTAAAAGTCATTAAAATTGTCATTAGATATTTTTGAAATGAAAAAGTTGGCAAAAACAGGAGGAAAACATCAGTATTGACAATACATGTAGCTAATTTCACTACTTAAGTAGAGATATTACAGATCCATGTAAAGTCTGCACAAAAAGTAACGCAGCTGTTATAAATACGCCTATAGCTTCGGAACTAATAATTGTTTTTACAATATTTTAACATAGAAAGAAGGGTGGTTTATTTACGCGCATTTTGATACCCCATTTGTCAAATGCCGTTCAATAATAACAACACAGTAGTGCTTTTAACGAAAAATACCCGAATTTGAATGTTGCCGTTTACAGCGATCAATGGTTATTACGCAGCATTTTAGCACATACCTCCATTATCTTCGCGTTGACTTCAAATCAATACAAATAGCTGCAACTTTTAAATTCTTTAAAAACTCTGCTGTGTTGTTAATATTGAACGAAATTGGACGAATTGGGTATCAAAATGCGCGTTAATAAATCACCCTTCATGCTATGTTGAAATATTGCGAAAACAATAATTAGTTCTGGAGATATAGGCATATTTATATTAAACAGCTGCGTTATTTTTTGTGCAGATTTAATTTGTCTTTACTACGCAGTTCTTAGCTTAACCACTAGCAGGCTATGTTAGCATTTCTATGACTCTAACAAAGTCAAGGTGATGATTTGTACGATCATCTGGATGAGCAAATCACTGAATGGGCATCCAACATAAAACTGGGAGCCAACAGGTATTGGCAAAATGGGCTTTGTGATTAAATACACGGCTGCACTTGTGGTCTTCAAAGGGTAGTTATATTTACACTCGCTGTCATACCATACTTGGTAAATATATCGAATTATTTTTGAATAAATATTTTGTAATTGCATATCATTTCCAATTCAATCAGTTCATGCAAGCAAACAGGTAAATCGGAATTAAGTCAGTATTGTGTGTTACGTTATTCAACAATAGTTGTTCAATAACTGCAAAAAGCTATATAAACTGAGCTCAAAAAGAAACTTATACTTTTTTACAACTTGTGAATCACAAGGTCATATCTTAAAATACTGTCAATCAAAATGAACCAAAATTACACACAGTATTACCTTAATACTCTACTCAAAACACATGTCAGTAACCAAGCAGTTATCCAACTGACACAACAGCAAAATGCACTGTCATGGGACAGCTTCCTGGACTTCCTTCACTTTCACAGCCCAACATTTGGCACCCAGGACAAAAAATCTGTGAGAATGCACACAAGATCCTTGCACAGATGATAAAACGGTGCTGCTTTCTGCTTTTCATACACTTTTTAATGAAACAGGGCTGGGATGTGAATGTGGTCCAGGAAGCTGTCCCATGTCAGTGCATTTTGCTGTTGTGTCAGTTGGATAACTGCATGGTTACTGACATGTGTTAAGAGTAGAGTATTAAAGTAAATCTGTGTGTAATTTTGGTTCAATTTGATGGACAGGATTTCAAGATATGACCTTGTGAAAAATTATAAGTTTATTTTTGAGCTCAGTTTATATTTCTTTTAGCACAACGAGCAAATACCCACCCGATCATTTCCTTAACTCTCTTCAAGTTTCGAAGCAATTAAAAAAAATTCACAAATTTCAGAATTGTAAAATTTCATGATCATATTTGAAATCAGCGTGGAAAATGCATTAAAATGAGTACCAACAAGCATTGGTTCATTGGTTCTTCAGATAGCTCTTGATATTTTGAGAAAATATCTCAAAACATGTTTTTACGTTGAAGTCTATGTCAACAGTTCATATATCTGATGAATTTGCGAGGTTACTAAAGAATCATAACCCTCAGCGTACTGAGGCATATTTTGTAAAGTACGAGGTTGGATTGTTGCAGCTCCTATATTTAGCTATATTAAACATCATATTATACTGCTACCAATTAATAGAGGTCTCTTTTATCCAAGGATACCAAAATAAGTTGAGACCTTTTCCACGTAATGTGCTATGACGTCTAATTGGGATATCGAACGAACGAGTGTTACCAAACTTCCAGCTAAGTATGATTTTAACCAAACTAAACTGGCCTCAAAAAGAAACTTATAATTGTTCACAAGGTCATATCTTAAAATCCACTCCATAAAAATGAATAAAAATTGCACACAGGATTACTTCAATACTCTACTCTAAACACATGTCAGTAACCAAGGTGACATGGAACACCTTTCTGGACCAAAATTCACATAATTTTTTTTTTTGAGGCCAGTTTACTATGTTTAAAATTCATATTCCTTAGAATGATTTCAGAAGAGCATAATGAAGATATGGATTTTATTGTAGAAATTTATGGCTTTATGGCTTCACCCCAGCCCAATGTTTGACGGTCGGCCTTATCCACGGGCAAAATTAAGTAAGACGAAGGACGAGGGTAAGTTTTCGTCTCCCGAGAGTCCCGTGGGGCGAGGCTAACTTTCAATTTTAATATACTGGTTTTTTTATTTATATATATTTATTGTTGCCCTGCGGTAAACCATACATTGCTTTATCGTTTTGCTATGAAGCAAAGTGGAACCCCTGAATTAATTTTCATTTGACATTTCTGATTAAAAAAAAAGTATGTTATCTTACAGTTAA
The DNA here is from genome assembly GCF_039555335.1 of Amphiura filiformis. NCBI lineage: Eukaryota > Metazoa > Echinodermata > Ophiuroidea > Amphilepidida > Amphiuridae > Amphiura > Amphiura filiformis. Next base: position 620,479 of record NW_027305499.1, read on the forward strand.
CGACCTCTAGAAGAATGGTGACCCATATTAAAGTGTCACCACATACATAAGTTGACCTCTTCAACGACTGTGTAGAGTGTGTTTCTCTACGAGGAGCCCCAGCACTTGGTTTACTAACATTAGAGTACCGTCTCAACCACTTGAAGATAAAGACACTTGTCAATGCTTTATGACTATATGTCTGGAAACAAAATGATATAATGCTTTCATACGTCTACCACCTGCTGTCACAGTCATTTCAGAGTTCCCCTCAATGTTATCCTTTTATTGAAATATAATGCTAAGGGTTAATTTTAACTCTTTCTATTCACACTTTACATGACAATGTTATATTTGATGTTAGTACATGTAGCAAATCAAAATATAGCCTGCTTATTGTCTTGGTTATCAGTACAAGAACTTGGGGAACTGATCATGGTTGCGATGGGTTATTGTGGTATGTATAGCTGCAAGTCCCTGACTTGTGTCTTGTGTAACAGTGGTCAGCGGATACTAATACAATGGATTTATGCCTGTGCGTAGCGTACTATGAATCACTGCGCTTTTTTAACAAACGTTTTGCAGAATTTATATATAACACAAACATTATTAGTCCAAATCAAGGTTCGTGTACTTGCTGTATTATATTTTGTACGTGATAGTTATTAGTTGAAAACATAACTGTCAATAGTAATAATAAAAACAGGGTGAATTATGCATTTTCCAAAAGATATTTGAAGGCCATTATTTCTAAGACACCAATGTGTCAATTAGAACATTATAATGCTTAACTCGCAACTTGAATTATTTATATATTCGTATATTTACTTTGATCATGAGCGTTTGTGAATAAAATCAGTGAATTACTGATTTGAAGGTTTTTGATTTTTATAGTACATATAATATATGTAGCTTTAATACAATAACGCTCTCTAGGATTGAAGATAGGGGTAAGGTAAAATAGCTGCAATGTGTTATAATAAGGGTTAACAAAAATAACTCCCCCTAAAATTAAAAACATTTCTTTGCATAACTTGACATACATTTCGCTGATTTGAAAAATTTAAAAACCTGTGAATAAATGAATCGTATTTCTACCCTCCTAAAGTTTTTTCTTCTGTTTTGGCCAAAAATAATCACATTTTCCAAAAAATGATGCTTTCAGAAGAAGTTGCACTTTTCAACATCCTCATTTATGTCAAAATTAGCTTCAATGAATCTTTATGGTTGCATGGGTGACTAAGGGATCAGAGACAGAAATATTAAGGAAAACAAAACAATTAAATGAATCATAACATTTATGAGTACAATATTCTGTGTGTAAATTGACAAATGTCCACAGATGGCAGCTTTTTGCATTTACCCACTTCTGGCAGTCAATATAGTGCTAACCCTAGGACTACCGGGGTGTACTAAGCCCCAAGAGTTTTTATCCGTCATCCGCGTTTACGCCCAAACGACCTAAGCTAATCGTAGATACATCCTTTGCGCTAATTTTAGTTATAGAATTTTTACCCCAGCACCTTACCCGCGGGTAGGGCCGGCTATCAAAGATGACGACATATAGGGTGAAGCTCTTCATTGATTTAGTAAAATCAATGATTTTCATTTCGCTCTTATAAAATTGTTCCAATAGCTATTGTCTTTTTACATATCGATAAGGTTGAAATATTCATTTCCTCTATATTTAGGAAACAAATTGGTAAAAATCGCATTTAAATCTGATTAGGTTAGTTCTTTGAAAAAAAGTGCTTTAAACGTGCTTTAAACAATGGTCTACTTCCGTGCTTTAATGTAATCGAGATTGGTGATGCAAAATGGATAACTTGATCCGCGGATATCATAGGTTGAGTTTATTTTACCGCCAGTATATAAGCGATGGTTTTCTTAAACTAGTTCATGTTATTCCAGATGGTTAAAATGAATACATTGAGGAGGCGAACGCCATATTTACACTCACCTGTCGTCTGTATTGTCAGAAAACACTTATTTCACTTTTTTAACAAAAGGAAGATTATTAAATACGCGTTGACAAAGTAACCACTTGTACACATAATATAAAATAGCAAGTTAAAGGAAAGAATACGAGTTTAAAACTAGTCAAAAACACATTACTTAAAACAATAAATGTGTGATTTGCATCAAAATAGATTCCTATTTAAATGTTAGTTTTCACTGATAGCTACTAATCACACTGTCCCCTTTTAATTTCGAGGTAAAACGAAGAAAATTGCTATTTCATTCCAGCGCCTACAATGCGGGTATCATCTCGCCGATCGTATTAGTATCATGGTTTACATCGGGAGCTCCACGCAGCTGATAGGATGTACAAACAAGACGTAAGACGAATGGCGATATGCATACGGTTTATACTGTACGTCACTGATTCAATGATACAAACGCACGCGATGTGTTTATCCAACACTCGATCGGTGAGCTCAAAATATTTTCTTTTTTATAAATGTCAAATTTTACTGTAATTAAAGCACTTCAGGCTTAGTCTTTCACAGGGCATTTATATACACCAATGGCTGTTACAATGGTGCAAAAAGTAAAAATTCGAAGAAAAAACCATTACTGTGAAGCAAATCACACATTATGGCTTTAATATCATTTGATGCCTTTGGTATTCTAACTTCCGTCTTACCATTCAATTTAGTAAGGATTACCATTTTGATTGGGTTGAAATCTTCACCATATATGATTACAACATATCTCGGGTTTCGTTAAAACATGCAATGTGATATTACTGCATGAACATTATAATGTATTCCCAGGTTTAGTACCTTGTTTAGTGCACATGACGTGTATATTATTGGTAGCTCTGATGTTTATAGTAGGAGCTCCGATGACGGACGGAAAAGAGAGGCATGGTGTCCCATGAAATTGGACCAAAATACTGTCTTTTCCTAATGTCATAAACACCCATCAAATTAAGGGTTGATTTTCATGACAATATGGTACCGCTGACATATCACATATTATCTAGAAAATGAATAAAGTCTGCTCAGCTTCCATTGTGGCTTTATACATCTACATCAATTTTAAAAGGGTTCGGCAAACGTGTTTTAGATTTTATTTTAAAGGACCTACCATCTCCAACTCTCCACTGTGCTCTGTTATCGTTAAGGCACATGGACATGTATCATACTGCAAGATTATGCTCAATATCAAGGGCATTGACTGTGTGAACAACGCCCGAATTTATGCTATGACTGACAAGCAGCCTCTAATCTACCTAGTAAGGCGCCGTCGACTTCTTTCTCTTCATCGGACCCATCCTGAGGATAACAGTGGAGGAGCCCTATAGAAGATATGCTCTTTACGTTCCAACATGTGCAAAAGGAGACCAGGACGACAGAGGACAAGCTATGTGACTTATATACAGAAGCTGTTGGGGGGAAGCGACGTAGCCAGCAACAAGGGGTAACAAAATAGGCTAAAAAGTACAACAAGTACGAAAATGTTAATCTTAAATATCAGGACGGCCAGCATCCCACACTGAGAGGGGGAAGAGGGGCACGACTTCTCACAGGGGGCAGCTGCCCCTATTGCCTCCCTGACTACGCCACTGGTTGGGGAATACTGACAACGATTTACAGCCACATGTTATTGCCTCACTAGATATAGCTCATGGTGCTTGAAGAAACTTTGTATAATTGAAGACCGAATTAAAAAGACTAGTTTGCGTATGACGTTCTGTCAACCAGACTAAAAATGCCGTACTGCGCAGGTCAGCAACCAATCACGTCGCGCCTTTGCAATGACGTCAGACGCAAACTAGTCTTTTTAATTCGGGCTTCAATTATAGTCGCAGCAGTCGAATGAAATAAACGAAGGCAGATGGAAAAATCAGTATTGGCTTGTTTGGGTTTTACGAACCTACAACAAGCTATACTGAGCTAAAACTATAGATCACTATTGGCATTCACGACATAAGTCATTAAATCATTCCTGACCAAGACATGGTCAAAATGGGATTGGAAACGACAAACTTTAGTCGATATTTTTATATGCTCATACAGGTATATTTAAAACAACTTTAAACGGTTTTGAAAGGGCACTGTCAAAGGACCCTAGGTATACGTGATAGAAATAATGTAAACCAACCTTGGTTTCACGCTGATGTTACATATATTTATTTTTATTCCAAAGGGTATTTCTTTGTGTCTGATTTGGAGTTTAATTACCGTTTGGGAAAAAAGAACAGGTAAAACCCCTAGACGTTGATCCACAAGCCTCAGCACACTTTACAGGTTGTCGCTGATCATTACGGCCCACATCATTCCATAAACCATGTAACAACAACACAGGGCTTTGCAGGTTCTAGATATTCCACAAATGACTACCTCAACCAGCTCCTCGAGTTTCGTACGGGTTACAACGAGACAACTAGCAGCAAGTTCCTAGTTCAGGGAAATTTCAAGCTAACTCAATTTTCCACGAGAGCGTACTAGCCACCACCAGGGTTCGAACCCGCAACCTCTCGCACCATAGTCGAACGCCTTATCGATTGAGCTAGCTTGACTGCTAAAATTCCCCCTCCCTAGCTTTCAAGTTTAACTGACCACGCTATCCATTAGAGCTCCTATTTGAGCGTTTTAGTGCAGTGTGAAATCTTGCGTCTATTATATCGTCACCTACAACTATGGTATTATCAGCATCAACCGTACCAAAATCGGTGAGATAGCAGTGATCTCTAAAATCAGATGTAGATGTTCATTGTACTTTATCAAACTATACACTTCTAGTGCCCGTTTCTATTCATCGTTATGTATTCTTCTCCCGTGCATTATTTTCGCGAACTACCCTTCACAGCCCAAATTATATAAACCTGCACGCTAAACATGCATTATCTAAAACCTGCACGCTAAACAATAGATTCTAGGGTACAATTACCGAATAGGGTGCAACTCGCTAGACTTGAGTCCAGTCCTCGTTTACGGAGTTTAGGGTTAGGGTTGGGGTAGGGCAGTCTTGTAATAAGACTAGTAGAGTTGCACCCTATTCGGCAATCGCTCGTGCAAAGATCATTGTCATAAATTATGATTAATGACCTCAAATAAATCAAACATCAAATGAGAATAATCGAGCTTCTATTAATTAAAAAGGGCCAAAAACAGGTGGATCATAATTATACAAGATGACACCATTGCAAAATATTCAGCATTTTACAAATGAAATACATGTAGGCCTATATCTAAAATAACATAGCCGGGCCCGGGAAACACACACTAGCGTATAATATCATGATCATGCTTTATAATACCATAGGCCTTCAAACACATGTGTTTGAAGGCCTATGATAATACTAAACAAATGGTTAAATCCCAATGTCGTGTGTTTTAATATAAGTAGATTTTAAAGTTCAAATTATAGAGCTATAAAGTCCAGTTGATATTCACCGTAGTACTAGTGGGACATCTAAATCGATCGTTTCCAGGTGAACTGGTTCAGTGCTCTAAATGATCACAACATAAAGTCAATTGGTTACAAACCATGCGTGAATAAGTTACTAAAGTATGACGTATGGCGCAATCGATACCATTGATAGCTAACTTATACAGGGATTGATTTTCTTTACCAGTTAAATGCTACGTAGCTGGTCAATGTCCTGACGGTGTTTTTGAAATGTAAGATATTTTCCCTAATATTAAAACTAATATAATGAATGCAGCAATTAATATTGCCTATTATTTTAATAGGCCTACACTCAAAGTGTATGACGGATAATGTACTCGTGCAAATGCATTCGTCAAGATAATTGCACTTGCCATGGAGTTATTGCATTTAGCTCTTGAGCCTATCGGCTCTCGAGCTAAATGCAATAACTCCACGGCGCGTGCGATTATCTTGACGAATGCATTGCACTCAGTTCATTATCCTTATCATAAATCTACACTAAATTTTCAATGGAAACGGAGTTTATCAAAAAAGGTCCAAATGTGTGTTATGACTTTTTGCTCATACCCGACAAATGTATTACAATAAACTAAACCGTAATCTTGACTTATCGCTTTGCATTATGGATCAAGAACAAGAACAAGACGTTATTATGGTCTGTGTGGGTGGGTGTGGGGTGTGTGTTTGGGAGACATGGCGTTGTAAAGCCTTTTTCATACTCCTTTGGGCCATCTTAAAAGAGCAACAGCTTCAATCTAAATGATAACAATGATTGACCATAACGTGTCATGAAACTAGATTTCTATGTGGAACTGGAAGAGTTGTTGTGACGTGTCATCGCATTCTGATCAATTATCATGATTATGTTGGCTCCAGTTGTGGTTAAACGGTAACAAACTGATGTGAATGCTACAAGTGCTACTGTTGCACTTCTGGAGTAGAACTGTAAAAATCTTAAATATGTAACTGTGAAAATTGCAACGTTTGCAAATTAATCAGTTAAACAGGCAATGACAACCCATAATCATGGGAAATGATAATAATAATGCATATCGTTAATGTGCCCGGTGGCAATGGTATGTTGAGTGCTATCTTATGTGCGAGTATGGTATTCAAAAAAGTGTACCTTGAAACAAAACTGTTTTGCGATTGCCATCATAATGTATAAAAGTATACTAGGATGATGAGAATTGTAAGTGAACAATTTATGGATGAACATCGACTGTCGAGTCTATAGCGGGCGGCCCGTAGGGGTATTAATGCTAAGTTAACCTGTTCTATTCTCACAATATTAAATATTGTATTTTCAACAATAGTAGACAATGATATAACGTGCTGAATTGTTCAAACTGCTGAAAGTTTACAACTGTATTAAAAGTTTTAAGCACCGAATTTGGTCTATTCAATAAGCAAGTTTTTGAACAACATGTGTGTATTAATGATGAAGCACATGTATTCTATCTTTAGTGGGCATGCCTCCGAAATGGGAAATTTAAGCATGATATTCCTTGGCGGCAATGCTAATGTGGCTTATGTAACTGTCTTAATTTCCCCTAAAACAATACGAACACGTCGTTTTACCAATCAACGAATTCGATATCGATATAAAGATTCACTACTCTAATTTTGAGAAACATTTATTCGAGTTTCTTGTTAAACAATGTTACAATTGAATACATTACAAAACATCTTCAAGCAGCCTTACCAAATTGAGAATACCAATACTGCTAATAGCTGTGTGTATTGCAGGAATTTTCTTTCACTTTATTTCTGTTTGGTGAATAATATTGAATAACACAGATGTAGTAGATCGAGTTAGGCATTTCCTTGGAGCTAAAATTTGCTCACCTTCTCCAGTGTTTGAAAAGCAATTTCTAACCATTTCCGTTCAAACGATTGACTTTAAAAAAATGTTTTGTTTGTGGGATGGTGTTACCATTATATAACCTAACCGTGGCAGCGATAACACAATTTTGATACATGAATCAGGTTAAACATACACAGTATTCTTTGCATAGACACATGTCCACACGCTCACTCCCTACTCCCTTTAAAACCAACCAGCCTACCACATACACCAAACACACAAAGAAGACTGGGTTGCTTTTCTTTTAGGGAAAAGGGCTTCCGATGATCTAAAAGGTTACAGCCACTTGGTACACCATTTTTCATCTATTACTTATAACATTTGGGTTAAAGAGACTGGGGCAAGAGCATAGGCTAATTGGATAACTTAATACACACACACTGCACTGAGGTATTTATAGCATTTTGGTATTACAATTTTAAACTGTTGCGATTTGGTAGTTCACAGCATCTTGCGAATGATAGTGAGCTTTGGCAAGAATCGCATTGATCATTTCATTTCATAGCGAGCGCGTAGAAGAATTCAAATATCAGAGATATACTTTTGCAGGTTATGTGGTTCTTGAGTTATGTTGTAAAGAGGGCTGTAACATCAACACTTTCGTAAAACGTACATAACTCATCAACAACAATAAATCAAGCAAGTTTTCAGAGTATATGGTTTGTTGAATGAAGTTTTGCAAAAGTGTTATTTTTAATATATAATATATTGACAAAAGTTCGCGACGCCTTAATCCTTGGCTTATATGTAAAAACACCGAAACTTCCTCGCTTTCATTTTTTAATAGGATTATAAACAAATATAAGGGTGTAAGTACGGGTGAGAACGAGAAAAACCTTGATAAAGTTGGATAATAAAGCAGGGAACTATAAGTGCTGATTGAGTTTACATTATATTATAACACCGTAGCTAAGAGCGCTATATTGTATCTAAAGCGCTATGTAGCTAGGCCGACGGGAGCAAAAAGCGCACAAGTTGTTGCAATCTGTGTAAAGCATCCCTATGCTGGCTGCTGGTACGGTAACTGCCTGGGAATATAGGGATCGACCTAGTCGGATAAAGTAAAAAAAAAAAGAACAAATATGCTAGACTAGAAATTGGAAAACTAGAAATCAATTATTGAAATCAGAAATCAATTTATGGCTGGAAAGACTGTTTAAATGGTTGACGTCAAGTGGTAAGTTTTAGAAATGACTATAATATTCAATTCAGCTAGGAAATTTATGTTTGTCAATACATTCGAAAATTTGGTTAGAAAGGGTGTTTAAACAGAAGTACGGAAGCATGATTTTGAATATTCGGTGTCTTTATTTTGTGATGTGCCCTGAGTAATTTGATTTAATTTAATTACTTAACGTTGTTTACAAGCTGAAAGTATTTCATGAGATGGGAGACCCCATTGTACCTGCAAGATAATGGTGTGGAAAGTCGTTTTGGAATTCCCCAAATTATTGTAAACAAAGTCAGAGCTATGTTTGGAACTTGGAAAGCCCCAGTTCATTATTGCACCATCAGGAAAACCCCCCAGGAAGTGATGTAATGTGAAAGGTGAATGTGTATAATTAATATTGGGAAATCCCAAGATTGCAGCAATGTTGTGAAAATGTGATTGAAGTAATGGTTTATTAATAGATGATGGGATTTTTGCATGAGTACTGATATAAAAAAGCTGGAGGCTTTTGTGGGACTTCTACAGAATGCCATGGGAGATTGAAAACTCCACATGTGTGTGATGGTCTTCGTGCTTCAAAAAAAGAAGTACATTTTAACCAGTTTATATAGCCAATAATTGAGCTAATTTTAATACAGCAACGAAGAAGACAGCGAGCACACAAAAGTGCTCTTCCTCATCAAAGGATTAAAAGTTCTTCTGTCAAATTGCTGGAGTTTGCTGGGTTTGTGAAGGCCACGCATCTGTCAAAAACAGCGGAGCTGTGTTAAAGAAACCTGTTCCCTGGAGAAAGAGAGAATGGTGAAAGAAACACCATTTTTGGAGAAAGCAGCGCAAGGAGATACATTCGTGGAGAAAGCAGCGCAAGGAGATATATTTGTGGAGATAGCAGCGCAAAGGAGATTGGAGGAAGCATCATCATTTTCGTATGAGGATTTTATGTGCAAGGATTTATAAATGCAAGTGTACGATGGACTTCGCTGATTTTCGCAGAACAAGTGAATAAGGATATATTACATCAGTCGTCCAGAACATTGCAAGAACTCTAGAATCACCAACAAGAAGACCGCTGGTTAAGTACCGATATAATAAAACTGATTGTGTGATTTTATTGTAATTGTTGTTATATGTACCAAGCATACTCTATTTTCAATTAAAGACTTAGATTTGTTAGCTTAAAATCAAACAGTGTATTTGTGTTGTGCATTCGTGTGAGTTCGGGTAAAAGGTGATTTTGGCCTTGAGTCAAGTGGGACTCGTAACAATTTTGTCTCGGCTGGTGTTTTTTGCATTTCCATGGAAATGGTCTCAACTCTATTCTTGTATGGATTCAATTTAAATAATTGTATCAGGTAAAGTCTTTTCAATATAAAAATCCAATTACATTTATGTAAGAAAAATAATAAACACAGACACTGGGCAAAATATGGAATGCATAGGAAAAGAATAACAAATGGAGGAAAAGGTTATTACAAACACTAATTCAATACATGTTTAATAGTAATATGGTTGATCTGATCCGTGAAAGATATTACTCTGAACTAAGACTCACTGGCTCAGAACGTAACTTACACGAAGCGTTTGACACCTAGCCAATAAGCTGAGCCTTACCATATCCCGACGGTTATGTTGTGCTGATTGGACAAGACTGATGTTTACTTCCAGTAATCAGTTTTTGATGGATTGGTTTTTAGCAAGAACTAGATTTTATACTTAGTAGTAGCTGCTACGGCTGTAGAAATTACGGGCATTTGAGTTATATATAAAGGCGTCAATACCCAAGGGTATTATTGCCTTGCGCTGTGATATGATAACCCGCGATGGCCATCTGATATTTGTTATAATTTTCAGTACTTTTAATCTGTTCTTGTTATCCTATATCCTAATATTGGAGCATCCACAATAATGGTTTACCAGAACAAAATTCCTATAACTATCTAAAGAGACCAAAGCCGATTTAGTAAAACAGCTAAAAGCGAAACTTTCTGTGTGATATCCACTCCAGATAACGCTAACCATGCCCCATACCCGCAGAATCAATTTGCAAGGCTATCCAGGGACGGTAGAAATCAACTTTGTTGCTTACTTGACGCGACGAGGCTCCTTATAACCGGGAAAGTCAACATGTTTTGTTTACTTTCAAAATCATATTCACTGACTAAATATACGAATCGTGTAGCACCGGTCTAGGCCCCGAGGGTTCAGGACCGCGGATTCAGGTAATGATAATGTTGGCACAGACTCTACAAAAATAATGACGTTTTGGACTACTTTATTTTAAATTCAAGTTGCTCAAGGAATAAATCAAGAACTAGACTAAGTATAAGATAGATGCTGTTTATAATATGTACTCTTGTGGTTAAAGTGAGCAACACGTTATTGACCTTCGTAAAAAATTATTCCTAGAGCGGTCTGTTAGTGTGATAATAAGCAAGGATACAGAGTTACTAATTTTGTTTGTATTAATGTGTATTGAGAATGCATGTATTTCAAAGCTCTATACTGTATATAAAAGTGCTATATTGCTAGATCGAAGGAATCAACAAGTGCGCGGCTTGTTGCATTCTGTGTAAAACATGCCTGTGGATGTTGTCAAGGGTACTGTCTGGAAATTTAGGGATCGACAGGCTAGACTATAGAAATTGGCAAACTAGAAATCAATTAGTGAATTGAGTCTGATCAAAACCAAAATCAAATTATGGAAGAAAATTGTTGACGTCAAGTTAAATCGTAGACATGACGATGATATTAAATTTACCAGGAAATTTAATTAAAGTAATGCATTCTTTGTGGGATGTTTTCAAATAAAAGATTCTGCTACTGAAGAAATTAGGCCCAAATGGAAGGTGGTCAAGGAAAGCATCAAAAAGAAACTCACATGGGAAGAACAAACTAGGGAATGGAGAAATTATATCCAACCCCTTGTCGCCCAGGGTAACATGCTAAAGCTTATTGGGGCTGAAAACAGCGACCTTATTGGAAGTCGATGATCTATAACTTACCCAGGGGGTCTTGGGTTTTGCTGTTAGATCTTGCATTGACGTTTTACCCACTTTCACCAACCTCCGAACTTGGGGTAAAAGAGTCAATGCGAAATGCAAGTTATGGCACAACGCTCAAACCCTCCTCCGTGTTTTGAACAATTGTGTCTGTGTGTCTCCAGTAAAGCAGATATACCTGGCGGCACAATAGTATCCTCACACATATTATCAATGTGCTGTCCAAAACCATCAAAGACAATTGTAATATTTTGCCGACCTCCTCCGATACACAATAACAGGCGGCACTCTTCCACCTAATATCCTGCCTACTGCTCAAAAACCCGATCTTTACATCATTGACAACCATGAAAAGTCCATTTCATGTTTGTTGGTAAGACAACTAAACATGCTAAATGCCATTCACAAAAAAATAAAATATAATAATCTGACAACTTGTAAAAATACACACATACAAAAATATCATTATATCGAAGATGTTGCGTGAACACAAAACGATATCCGTTGTAGAGTATTTTGAAAACATACAGCCTCGAGTTATACACAATGTAGGTTGAAGAATTACGCTATGATATTGAAAACGGCGTTTCAAAACAGGAGGGACCGCGTACGTGTTTACTCCCAAATGACTTACACTAATCGTAATCTATTGTTATCCCAGCATCTTACCGGGGTAGGATCGACTGTCAAAATATCCATAGTGGGTAGGGTGCTGTGCGGCCAGCCATAGTTTCTAAAGTCTGCACAAAAAGTAACTCAGCTGTTATAAATACGCCTATAGATTCAGAACTAATAATTGTTTTCACAATATTTCAACATAAAAAGAAGGATGATTTATTTACGCGCATTTTGATACCCCATTTGTCCAATTTTATTCAATATTGACAATACAGCAGTGTTTTGAAAGAAAAATACCCCAATTTAAAAGTTGCAGTTATTTGTATTGATTTGAATTAAGCGCGAAGATAATGGCGGGCTTTACGTGTTACAGTGATGGCATTATAACCATGGATCGCTGCAAACTGCAACTTTTAAATTCGGGTATTTTTCTGTAAAAGCACTACTGTGTTGTTAATATTGAACGACATTTGACGAATGGGGTATCAAAATCCGTGTAAATAAATCATCCTTTTCTCTATCTTGAAATATTGTGAAAACAATTATTAGTTCTGAATCTATAGGCGTATTTATAACAGCTGAGTTACTTTTTGTGCATACTTTATATTAAAATCCATGATTTTCATTTCGCTCTTGTATATAGAATGATCCCAATCTTGTGAGATTATTCCAAGGGACGTAGTAGTTAGTTACTTTCATATTTAAAAGAGAATCTGGTGAAAAATGTTAGCCCTAGAAAAGCTTATAATATATAGTTTTGTACGTAGTCAGGATTTCCCAATTATGCGAGGGCGCGCTCACATTATGACGTCACAGCGATATTATGTGGAGAAAGATTGTACTTATTTTGGTATCACTGGATAGAGGGGACCCATATCTATTAATTGCTCTTCGTATTTTGTGTTACCAAATGTGGCTAAGTAGGACGAAAATTAAGTCATGAGTTCCCAGAGTGCATTTTGAGTAGTTATGACTTGTAGAGAATGTAATGGTAAAATGAGTAGCTTTTTAGTGCAACTTGTGACTGTGCATCTTATTTTATTCAAGGAATAGTTATATTCCAAAAGCGCGACTCATACACAAGAGATTGTCCATAGCTTACTTTTCATTAACTATTGCTTAAAGTTCACTCTTTAAATTTGACCTCTTTGTTCATCCATAAAACCTATTAAAAGGAGTTTACAATAAGATGTTTCTTTAAGAAACGCTTAACTTTCGTAATGCACAGTATACCAAATCTAATGTCATTACACATATGTGCTTTAGAAGCGGGTTTAACATTTCGCCGGCTTCCAGCTCTTCCATTATTCATGTCAAACACTATCTATTCCAAACAAATGTATTATGGTATTCCCTTCAGAGCTTTTAGAAGTAGTAAAAAGCTTTCTTATCACAATCGATTTCAGTATTTGTGAATATTTCAAAAGACCGTATATGTATTATAATAGATATGGATAAGAGGTTTAAGCTATGTCAGCAAACATTTGAAAGGTAAGGTAACTTTTGACATGAAAATGGAAGTTTTCCTTGATTTCAGTTATTACTCACAAGCAGCAATGGATACTTTTCTGCATCCGGATGTAATCTCTAAAATAGTATAAATGTCTACTGTGGGTGACTTCTTATTTTCATTAAGAACATTCAGAATTTGGTAACGGCTTCATAATATTTGACACACATATTCAATTTAAAGAAATAGCGCTATTTTGTAACCATCATCACTTATTATATAATCATAATTAACAATAATAATAATAATACTAATTACTAAATAGCCTAAATAGTATCGCTTTATTCTGCATAAAGCTTAAATGTAAAATCTGACCATGGCAACGTGCTCATCTCTGGTCAACCAATAATTAAAATAGGGATCGATTCTGAATTCTAATCACTCATAATGTGACTTCAGTGGAACACATAAACAGACCTTACACTTGACTTGATATATAATAAAATACATACAAGTTTATTATTATACATTTTGTCGTGATGATTGAAATATTTGAATTGAGCGGTAAAAACAACGTGCCCAATGTTTAGTTTTTCACCTTCAACCATAAAATCCATCTCAAAAGTTCTTATTATCTAATATAGCTCCAGTGACATCTCAATATTTCCTTGGATCTTTAAATGTATTGTAATTAGCATTCTACTTAGTTCGATTGATAGGATCATAAGACGTTAACTTTCTTTTCTGACTTTTATTATAGTTATAATGGTAATGATAATTTTGACTGTGAAATTCGCCTATAGTTTGCATCGTTAAAACGTCTTCGCTATTGATGGTAATATCAATTGTCATTAATATTGCATGCATGCATATCACATTATCTATTCTATGACTATTCAGAATGAAGATCCGTGAAGCTAATCAAATGAATACGTATTTTATACCTCCTCACGGTTGTTTGATGGGATCATTTATTACTTTTTCAAACAAAACATCATGTATAACCAAATTTTAGGCTTAAACATCAAAAAGTGATATCGTGCTAATGTATACAGATGCTTTTGAGTGTTCTCAACTTTAATTTCCCCTCGTTTACAAAATTAATCACTTTTATAGTATTTTTAAAGCTTTTTCGGATATAAAATGTTTCTATTAATGACAAAATTGGTGGCGCTATTTAGTTACTGGAAATTACCCTTTCAAGCTTTTAATACAAATAATTCCTTTTATTGTTTGATAAAATATGTTTATAAAATTTCCTTGTTGCTTGTTTTACCTATTCCAGCTGTTTTAATGGCAGTATTAATCACCCAACCCTTGCAAATAAAGAAATATGATTTAGGATAAATAGCGCCATCTATAGTTTGCATTTAGTTAATAATGAAGCCAATTCTATATACATCAAACAGCGGTGTCCTGAGTCGTAGCACGCACGTGTTGCTCTATAATATTCATAAAAAAATAACTCACATCATCAAAGATCTGCAGAGCTTATCCCGGGGGTATGAAGAAACATGAGACTTTGTCACCTTCTGATAAAGTCTAATAAATTCTTAACACAATCTAGTGCTATTCGCCTCCTCTGACTGACGTTTGATTATATGATATCAATTGTTGGATTGAAGTTCCATGCCCCTTGGCCTCCGAAGGATGCTTGAACTACGGGTTTCAAAATAATATGCGCCGCCAGCGTTTGGCGTGGCCATCTCTGTCATCATTGGATTTTATTTCCACGCAAGTGGACAGATATACTAGAATGAACACAACAAAGGAGTACTTTTGTGTTGTGATCGTTGTGATCGACATGTTTATACAATCGATCTAATCATTACCACGTGTTCCTACGCAACATTTGCTTTACGCGGGCTTTGTATGTGGACTTGTCCAGGGGTTTAGCAAGCGGGTGGACAGGGTAAAGGCACGGTTGTTTGGTGTATATAGAATTGGCTTCATTATTAAGTAAATGCAAACTATAGGTGGCGCTATTTATTATAAATAATATTATTTAATTTGCAAGGGGTAGGTAATCAATACTGCCATTAAAACAGGTGGAATAGGTGAAACAAGCAACAAAGAATTTTTATAAACATATTTCATCAAAAAATTAAAGAAATTATTTGTATTAAAAGCCTGAAAGAGTAATTTCCAGAATGTAAATAGCGCCCCAATCTTGTCATAAATACATACATTTTATATCCGAAAAAGCTTTTAAAAATGTTGTGAAAGTAAATAATGTTGTAAATAAGGAGAAATTAAAGTTGAAAATGACTCTAAAGCATATGTATACATTAGCATGATACCGCTTTAAGATGTTTAAGCCTAAAATTGGGTTGTACATGATGTTTTGTTTGAAAAACTAATAAATGATCACATCATCAAACAACCGTGAAGGAAGTCCAGAGGCCCCAAGGGTTAAGAGACCCCGCGCAAAAGCGAAACTAAAATAAGGGGGGGTAATAAATGTAAATGGGCCCCGCACTACTCATTGTCCATGGGCCCCCGAGATTATTGCTACGCCCTTAACTTTTTCCCATGATTCTAGGCGTGGCCTCACCGGAATCACCGCTGGCAATGCATCGCGTCATTACCATCAATATGACAAGTTATCATATTAGTGTCTTCACATATGCTACTTCTTTCGAGGCTATGGTTAAAATTATTGGTCCATGTTGCCATCAATAATACTATTGATGTCATCGAAGGCCATAGTTTTCACATGTAGTTTTTGAAGAAACATTTTTATATCCTTTATTACTCACTTGTATATATCCCCACTGGGTATATTCCTACGTACGATGGAAGACGCGGGGCAATTAGGCAAAAAGACAATGCCTTGCTGAGCCTTGGCTTTGGATTCTGGACTAATTTTTCACACAAATTTTGAAGTAATTCTATTCATTTGGGTATACTGTGTGGTAGTGGATCACTCAGGTGATCAGTGGTATGGTTATGGCATTGCCCCATGTCATCAGACGAATTAATCAATTCGAATCAATACATTTTATATGATTGAATGTTTACTTAAGATTCAGTGTCGCCTCTGAATCCTGATAGTCTGCATACGGTAATTGCATCATTATAAGAAAAAAAAATCACAGTCTTCAATTAAAAGCTTAAAAAACGACATGATTGTTGAAATTCACAGATCATCTGCTTTGTCATTGTGTCAATTTTGTTATTCTCAGTGGATAGAGGGCGTTATATTTTTGAAAACTTTTTGATCTAATCCAGCCAAGATCATAAATGATCTTAATTTTGCTGACGACATTGCTTTGATTGTTCTTCCATCTTACGAGCACGGCAGTGGCGTGGCCACGGGAAGGAGCTACCGCCCTGAGAGATCTTTCACACTCTTCCCCCTATGTGGGATGCTGGGCGCTTTTTGTGTTTGGCGTTTTTTATACTTTTTAGCCTATGCTTGACAATTTTCGTAAACCCCCCTTGAAAGATACCTTGACGACAGCCCCCTACCTCTTAAAAAGTCCTGGCTACGCTACTGGAGCACAGGCGCAACTGACTAGAACGATCGGTCTCATTAGCAGCGTGCCCAAAACTAAGTAAATGATAGTCAACTGTAATACACAGCCGCATACAGTGCTTCAAGTGTATAGAGATCGAACCTATCAAGCATTTATCGAACTTTAAATATCTGGCATCAATGATGGCTTCTAGTATTAGCGACCTAGAACTAGGCGGAAATCACTTATTTGGTCTACTTTTTAAACAATTACATCAATCTCCATCGTAACCAAAATCAGGCTTTTAAAGCAACCCAAAATTTTCGTCTACTACAGCAGTCGACCGACGGGATGTTGAAATTCACAGACCATCTGCTTTGTCATTGTGTCAGTTTAGTTATTCTCAGTGGATAGCGGGCGTTATATTTTTGAAAACTTTTTGATCTAATCCAGCCAAGATCATATGCTTGACAATTTTCGTAAACCCCCCTTGAAAGATACCTTGACGACAGCCCCCTCCCTCTTAAAAAGTCCTGGCTACGCTACTGGAGCACAGGCGCAACTGACTAGAACGATCGGTCCCATTAGCAGCGTGCCCAAAACTAAGTAAATGATAGTCAACTGTAACCCACAGCCGCATACAGTGCTTCAAGTGTATAGAGATCGAACCTACCAAGCATTTATCCAACTTCAAATAGCTGGCATCAATGATGGCTTCTAGTATTAGCGACCTAGAACTAGGCGGAAATCACTTATTTGGTCTACTTTTTAAACAATTACATCAATCTCCATCGTAACCAAAATCAGGCTTTTCAACCAACCCAACCTGTGTAAGAGTACTTTCATATGGCTGTGAATTGTGTGTGTATATATCCGGTGACATGGAAAATAAGATGCATTCAACACATTCTGCTACAAAATTATACTCAACATCAACCGCCTTGACTGTGTGAGCAATGCCCGAATCTATGTAATGACTGATAATCAGCCTCTCAGTCAATTTAGTAAGGCAGTGTCAACTTCGCTTCCTGAGACACATCATGTGGACCCAGTGGAGGAGCCCTGTTGAAGATATACTCTTCATGTTCAATCACATGGTAACCATGTGATGGAACATAAAGATCATATTTTCTAAAGGACTAAAGGCCAGGGGACAACGGGTGTATCAGAATATAGGGTGTATCAGAAAATTGCACCTACCACTTTCCAGTAATTATGCACAAAACTGCCACATCGAAATACAGCACAGGAGCTACCTTATTTAAAAATGAATGTTTTGAAAGGTGTTAAAACTGCCCTGCATGGGCATTCCAAGATGATCCAATTTGGGTGTCCTTGTCATTCCGCTGTACAGGTTGTCAGTGTTTTTCCAAATTGTAACACTATAAAACGGCGCAAAAAAGATGACGAAAATGTGACACACTGTCAAGGCAATTTCGTGACAAAATTCTGATTGGTTTCTATTATTTTTAACGGTAAATAATAGTATTTGTCAAATTTGATTATTTCAAGTCATTCAAATGTAGTTTTTGGGAATATATTGTTTATGTGCGCTCGTCGGATCAAGTTGTCAGGTGCCGTTTTCTAATTATAGAATAAACGATAGGAATTTTCGTTTTTACTGTCCTCTACCGTGTGCTAGACGACAGGTAGGTCCAATATTTTGAATACTACGATAAAAATATTCGACCTGCATGTCGTCTATCATAGGTAGAGGATGGTAAAAAAAATCCTATCGTTTATTCTCATTCTTAGTCAGTTAAAAATTATTCATTTTAATAACTATAAATTATTTGTTAAGCAACAATTATTTTACCGTCATAAACTCCCCTTATTATAAAATGGACGAAACTTGTTTACAACTTCACCTCTTCCTAAAGTTTGTTTATCTCATTAAATTTAGTCCAATTATCTATTTTACAATCAGACGATGTGATGCTATTTATGCTCTCGCTGAAGGTGAACAACCTGAATATAACTTTTGATTTTCCTTCAAATTTATACACAATGTTGAATTATATAAAAACAACTTAAGGGATGGGGTATGAACGTTTGGACAGTATTTATTGTTTGACATTAGAGCACATCAGACATATCGAATTGCATTCTGAATACGAAGAATGTCCTTCTGATATCAAATAATTTTGATTTTTCGAAATTCGTAATGAAATACTAATTTTATGGCAAATGATTAAAAATTGGTATCTTTGATATTTAACAGTACTCTAAGTGAACTCTATAAATCTGTTGATTTATACTTAAAGTGTATGTAAGTGGGATGAAAAGCCGACGATCAATTGAAAATGTTGACCTTTCGTATTGAAGATAGGGATTTTTCAATATGAAAGGTCAAAATTTTCAATTGATCGCCGGCTTTTCCTCCCAACTACATACACTTTAAGAATATGTCATTAGATTTATAAAATTTACTTCGAGGACTGTTATATATCAAAATGTGAAAAATATCAAATTTTAATAATTTGTCATAAAATTTGTATTATATCGTGAATAGCCAAGAATGACAATGATCAAGTGCTTACAGGTTTATGTGTGATTTTTTTTTTTATATCAATCAACATTATGTTAAGCGTTTAGTGTGCCCCGATAAATCTGTCAGGTGGGGGTAGCCCCTTAGTAAAACAGGTGCCAATATGCTCTTGCATTAACATTGAATCTTTTATTCGTTTGTCACATTACTGGATGCATGTTTTAGAAAAAAATATGTTGCAATAATTATGTTGTAATGAGAAATGTGGAACATTGCAACTCAATTAAAATGGTAATCCTTACAAAATTGGATGGCATAATATAAGTGAGAGCACCTCAGGCATCTGATGGGCACCTTATTATATCAGCGGTATAGTGCATGGGTTTGACTAAAAGAAGTTTAAGACAGTTCGTTACTTCTAACACGTCATAATTATGTAAATATATGTCCTCTTGCTAAACAATGAAAGAAAAACAATTCGGAAAACACATTTAACGTTTTCAGAAATTGTCCCAATCACAATACCCAACAAACACAAAAATGTTTATTCAAAACGTTTTATTAACATATAAATGTCGGGTAATATAAAGATCATGAATACGTTTTTGAAACGTTATTGTAAACTATATTGGGTAAATATGTTTGCAAAATATTTTGTCGACAGTTAAATAACATTCTATATATAACTCGACATTTAAACCTTTTCTGTAAAACGTTGTGTGTTTGCTGGGATATATAGACGACAGCGGAATGTAAATATCACTTTTAGTATCATCAACGTGTTGATTTTAACCACATGAAATAACTAATTTAAGAAAATCATACCACGTAGGATACTGGCGATAAAATGAACTCAACCTTTGATATCCACAGAACTATTTAAATTGCTCTATTTTCCTTATTTTTGACTATATTAACGCCTTTAACACAAACACTGTTAACATAAATAACCCGAGTAGGCTGTTCTGAAGCTGTAGATGATGCAATATGCACAGGTCATGTTATATAGCTCAATAACACTAACGAAGTTTGTGGTGCACAACATGACTTCTCCAACTTATCCCGATATGTTTTATTCATTTAATGATCTTACAGTTTGTATTAAATTCACGCAACTTCTGTTACACATTTCCATATTCAATCAATATTGGAATTAGGTTACCTAGATATAGATTTCAGACACTCCTGAAACAAGAAATATGTTGCATATTAGCCTACTTTTGTAAGGCTTGTATTACTTGTAGGAAGTTGTAGCAAGTAACTTTGAAACCTAGCTAATCCGAAATGTAATAAACCGTCATATAGGCCTAGAGGTTATCCGTCTTCTATAAGCTGCATATCCTATCAGCGACTGCTATATATTGTTTAGGACTTTCGAAAGAAGTACCCGCCAAGTCATGTAGGTAACTCCGAGGTCGTGCATTGAATTGGTGTGAATGAGGAATACTACGGTCACACATGAGTAAAGTGGATAACCTCTATAATTGCCTCCCTCTAGCCAAAGGTAATGTACTTACATACACTCCAAAACCATCCAACTGTTTACCTTATATGCCACATAACTCATGATTACCGGGTCAGATCTTTTTTGACAAAGGAGTTTGGTAGGGAGTATGCCTTTCTTTGTCTTTATTGCCAGTGTACTTCGGTTATATTTAATGCGCTTTTATAAATATGCACGTGACTCATGGGCATGACAAACCAAGACCAGCAAGCGTGACCAAATCCTCATGCATTGACCACTATGCAGAAAAGGATAGGACCTCTGTAGATAAATATCATCAAATTTAAGTATTAATTGAATAGCAACATTATTACACATGGGGGATTCAGAATTTGTAATATATTATCAAACACAACATTTTGAAAGTATTTGACGACGAAAAAAATATTCAACGACGGAAACATTTACCAGTGGACTTCGGTTGTATATATAAATGCGCATATATAAATGCGCACGTGACCAGATGGCCAGTGCCATGTTCGTGTTACCTCACTGTCAATCACTGAAATTGCGACCACAGTTCCAGGTGGTGGCCGCATTGCATTCTCTAAATTCAGTAAATTTTCATCGTCAACCGAATGTAATTGAATGGGATTATTTTGAAATTTTAAAACGCTTGAAATATCACAAACAAATAGGCCTATGTTGATAAATAATATAAATACAAGCTAAAACCGTTGGGGTTCGATAATGAACCCCACAAAATTAACCGACTATATTGGAAAATGCCATACGGCCGGGCGGTTTCACAAGTTGCCGGCTCGATCATGTCATCCGCCGCCTGCACAGTTCTGACCTTAAAGCCAATCATGTCCCCTTTCATACTTTCATGCCGTTGCGACAAGAGGCATGACTTATCAGCCATTCACAAGTCTTGATTGTGTCTGTTTGTCTACAATGCGCGTGTGTCACGCCGCTCGGCGGCAAGCAGCATGATAGTATGAAACCAGCACTACGTCATAGATATGGCCGATTGGCACGCCCATTTAGCACGGAAATTATGAAATATAAGCTTTTCCGCAGTTAATTTTTTTTTCCGTGATGGAAAACTTTAATATAGAGTTTATCTTTCGGGTCAAGTTATTTTACCCTTTGCAATCAATGCCACTATTTTGCAAAAGCAATTTTCCTTGCGACCTGTCATTTTCCCCCATACTTTTGCACGGGGAGTTTATGTACATCCGGGTACCTTATATCGTTTAATACGGTATGGCGACTTGTAGATGTCACGTGCGCATTTATATATGCGCATTTATATATACAACCGAAGTCCACTGTTTACTATATAATCGCAAAATTGAACAAAAGAGACAACCTTGCTGCACGGTATAGCCTCATACGTTTGTGAAGATTATCATTCATCCAGGTAGTAAATAATAAATTATTTTGAACTACAATCTATAGGCAACTGGACTTACGTTTTTGAGTGGGAAATTTTCACGTTCTATCCTGAACGCATCATCAGCCCGACTGATCTTCTGGCAGTAAAAGTTCATTGACCTGTGAAGCGGATGTTGTAGTATCACAGGTCACCTTCGAGTTCAACCTGAGAGGGATCTTCCTAATCGCTGAACTGTAGGCCCCGGCCAAGTTGTGACGTAGGCCGCCTCCCCTGTTCAGTGAAGGCTCCTCCCTTATTACGTGATTAGCAATTTACGTGAAACAACATCCGCTTCACAGGTCAATGAACTTTTACCGCCAGAAGATCAGTCGGGCTGATGATGCGTTCAGGATAGAACGTGAAAATTTCCCACTCAAAAACGTAAGTCCAGTTGCCTAGATTGTAGTTCAAAATAATTTATGGTATAGCCTCATGTTGTTCTCTGCATTCAAATTTATAGGAAGACCATCCGCTGTGTAGAAGGTCACTTCGAGACTTACTGGGTGCAAGCTGTTATGGCAGCGCGGATGAGGTCACGTGCGTATAAAACCGTATTTATAAATATAACCGAAGTACCCTGATTGTAGTTCATAGCTGCAGCTGGTATACCAACCCGACATTTTAACGGTTTTTTGTAAAACGTGTTGTGTTTGCTGGGTATATAACCTCAGATATTTGGTTGATAATCGCTACCATCAGAGCTTGTCCGTGGAGTATTTACGATAGCCAACTCTATGACGTGGGTACGAAGGGATATCGGGCTATATAAATCTTAGATTGAATAATAATATTGGAAATTTATATAAGGAAATGGAATTAGGGGTGAAGGCTTTTAATCTAAAATGATCTTACATGTTAGGGCAAACGAACCTTTTAAAGTTTTGAACTTGAAATCGTTGAATTCAATCAACGATGATTGCACCATAAATGAGCCCTTTAACGCTATTCCTGCCAAAAATAACATGTCTGAAAAATATGCAAATAAACAAGGTCGGGTGAACTGTCATAATATACAAATATATACTGCCATGAGAGGTTCTGGTTAAAACTATGGGCCCGAGGTGAGATCAATAATACTATTTTCCTGAGGGGCGCAGCCCCGAAGGAAAATAGTATTAATTGATCTCAACGAGGAACCATAGTTTTAACCAGAACTTCGAATAAAGGCACTATATATTTGTTTTATATACTTCATTAATATGTTCTTTGTTCATTGACTGGTTAAAAGAAAATAATTTGACGTTTTGACTCTCCAGCTTCTATCCTAAGTAAACAGCACGACCAATTTAAGCACAACCTATTATTTTGCCCTTCAAAAAATCGAATAGGCTAAAATCGGGCTAACCAATTACAGCAGCGCCAAATCACGCTATGGCAGTTTCGCGTGCGTGAACTGTTCCGTCGCACCGAATGCGCGCACGCGGAAGACATGGTCAAAAGTACTATTTACGGCTTGGAGGTACTATTTACGGCTCATCCGGGACATTGAAAATACTATTTACGGCTTAGAGGTACTATTTACGGATAGGCGTACTGATGGTAGAACTATTTTTGGTCATGTGATCCACTTTTAACCAATCAATGAACAAGAATATATTAATGAAGTATATAATAAGTGAGGAACGGGAAAAATCGGAACCAGTGGGAACCGATCTAGATTACAGATCGAGATATAACCACTTGCCATTTTACTGCCTCCGTTGTTATCGTCGGAGAATGAGCTATTCCAGTTGAAATCCACACTGCCCCTGTGGAAGATTTTGGAAATATCTTCCACAGAGGGAGTATATTTTTCAAGTGTAATTGGTCCGAGTTAATCATTTTGAAAACCATACTCCCCCTGTATTATGGCTTTACCCATGTATTCTACAACTGGAGTGAGTATTGTAAATGAAGTTACCAAATTGTCTATTCTAAACGAAACGTATGCTCCCACTGTGGAAGATTTTAGTTAAATCTTCCACAAGGGGTTTTGGATATTAAAAGGAATAGCCCAATGATTGTGATCAATTGCTAAAATATTGATTAATTTACAATAGTTTCAACTATCAGGGCTCAGGAAAGGTCGTGGTATTACACAAGTCGTTGTAATGCTATGGTGTCATTTCTGTAATGCGTTGAAAGTGTAATGGTACTATTGGCATATTAAGAAATAATTTATGCATTTTTATATTCAGATTTTTTTTCTTAAACTTTTCTTCGGCTTGTTACTTAAATACGTTCCATATTCAACTGACCAACTTACACATGTCAAACATGATTTTACACAACTCTCAAATGATAAACTTATTTTGTTCAAGATCGGACTCTAAACTTATACGAGCTCCATGTCTTCTCTATAACCACCTGTCCTTGTCATTACAAATCATTTATTTGTGATATTCATTATTTACTATCTTCATAAACCTTATTTAAACAAAAATATCTCAACATACTCAAACTGACTCAACATAAGAAGAAATCTCTTTGATGTACATGTAGAAGCACATACCCGTATAAATGCTTTGACGCATGATGCAGTCATGTCTACAGTAGAATTCATCTCGACCTTTGCAGGACTTAAACCCCATTAAAAGCTATTAAACCAAGATAACACTCATTGAAGCAGCTCAACTGAATAAATCAGATCTTCTCTGGTTGTGCACAAGTGTCTGTTTTCAATGTGCGACATCGCAATAAAGCTGGTATTATAGCTTCAGTTGGTTAACCGATTATAAAGGAAACGAAAGGAAACAATGGTATGTGTAGCTTTGTTTACGAAATGAGACAAAGACCTGCTTTTTGTTAACCAGCATTCTTCAAAATGAGCAACATAATGATTGTTGACTTAACACGGTTTGGAAATAATTTCTTCATATTTTTGGTGTTATCTGTCGTTTACATATCCTTCCTAAAACACAAAAGTGCGACCCTCTCCAAACATCTAAATTAGCTAAAAATTTAGGACATGTTACAAAACTATATTTTCTAGAACCTATTTAGAATAGTTAAGATGTAGCTTGTACCGTTTTTTTGTGGCATCCTTCAGAAGTGAGCGGTCCGATACCAATATTTTCGGTCAAATCTCCATTCAATTAACACGGGGAGTTGGCTAGCTATGCCTTGCCCTCACTCATATTTTACAAAAGTGCGACTATTTCTGAACATCTAACCTAGCTGTAATTTTAGGTCATGTTAGAGAAATATATTTGCTAGAAGTTTGGAGAATAGCTAAAATATTGGCTGGTTATTTTTCACACAGTGATGTTAACTAGGCACGTGCCCATTCTTCCAACGTACATCATTTTTAGAGGTCACGCGTCAATGGTGAGAGCACTGTGTATTGTGTATAGGAAAACGGACAGTAACTGCAGTATGGTGCAACTGCCTGGTTTAACATCCACGAAATTGCTTTATTTACTTTTACCAAATAACGACTTTTTGGAAGATAGAATAGCACAGTTTTAACATCTTTCTACAGTGTTTTAATATGCCTTTATCAAAGTTAGTCCATTAGTTGTGTCTTTAACGCGTCTGCATGAGCACGTACAAAACAAGCTGTAGGCAGTAGCTTGTCTTTTTCAGTGCAATTTTGACCATTTCGTTGTCAACGTTGATTGAAGGCAAACGTCGGTTAATTTCCTTTCGTTTCTTTGTAATTAAAGTTCATGTGGTTATTAAGGTTATTAAGGGGGTACTACACCCCTGGCCAATTTTGTGCCTATTTTTGCATTTTTCAGAAAAATTACAGTGCATTGGTGACAAGTAAGATATGTATATTATAGGGGCAAGGACTACAACTACTGCACTGGAAACTTTATTTCAGCACAGACAACAGTTGTGGAGTTACAGTCAAAAATGAGGGAAAACCAATATTTGATCAATAAATCAATAACTACTTGCCCTGAGTTGCTGAATTTTGAGTGCAGTAGTTGTAGTCCTTGCCCCTGTAACATACATATGTTTTCTTGTCACCAATGCACTATAATTTTTGAGAAAAATGCAAAAGTAGGCACAAAATTGGCCAGGGGTGTAGTACCCCTTTAACGGTTTGAAATACCCAAACATATCATATTGACTTTTCTGTGTAAACGGCGTCAACTGCATTTAATTGATTGAATTGCAACTACAAAGGAGCCTATAATAAGTTTCACCTTGGGTAGCTTCAGGAAAGTGATATACATAAGTAAGGTCTAAACAATTTTTTTTCTATTTATTGTATTTCTTTTGTTCAAAGTCTGGTCAACTGTTGATTATATCAAGTAATGTGGACAGGTCAAGATAATAATAATAATAAAATAAATTTTGGATTTATAAAGCGCCTTTCTCCAGATCTTAGAGGACTCTTCGAATGTTAGTCGCTCGGAAAGCTCGACCCCTTCGGGGTCTCGCCTTCCGTGCGACTAACATGTTCACCATACCCCAACAAGACACCGATTATCTATGCTAATGATCTGTTTCTCACCATTTATCTACTACATAATAAAGTTGTGTCTTTTTGTCGGGTGAGGGTACTAGAGTATACTTGAGTATTGTTTATTCATTTTA
Source organism: Amphiura filiformis (assembly GCF_039555335.1). Classification (NCBI taxonomy): domain Eukaryota; kingdom Metazoa; phylum Echinodermata; class Ophiuroidea; order Amphilepidida; family Amphiuridae; genus Amphiura; species Amphiura filiformis. Next base: position 647,324 of record NW_027305499.1, read on the forward strand.
ATTAATGTTACCCCGTCATGTTATAGTCCTGCATTTATTATCCAGAAAAAGGTTAGCACATATGTTTTATTATTTAAGGTATTGTTTTTACAATCCACTCCTCATTAAATTCTATTTAAAAAGGGAAAATAAATAGAAAAGAAAGAAAGTGTAAACGGTAACAAGGCTGTCTTCTATTTTGCCAAGTTTGAACTAATCTTGATCTAATAATCTAATGATTTGGTTAGTTTATTTACCAACGCCTGACATTACAGCTGATAGCAAATCCATTCTGCCTAAATGCATATAAAGCAACGATTACTTGGAAAGATACATTTAATGATCTTTAATGATAGATTTTAATGATTGAACAGATTCATCAGGATCGGTATAGTAAACTGGTTAACAAAGTTCTTTGTATCTGATCCAGAATGTTCACTTACTTGTGTACGTTTCAACAACACCTGTTGTCTTTATCAACACTTGGTGGGTAGTGACTGCTATTGGCAATCGACGCTAGAAGTAGTTCCAGCGTTGATCTTGGAGTTGCCAGTCTGTTTTCCTTCAAGGGATTTTCTTGATCCCTGAGTCAGGAACTCATCAAAAATGTGAGAGAACTTTGTTAACCAGATTTTAATGATGTTGTTTTCAGTATACCTAAGTAAATGACTAGTAAACTGTACTAAGATATTATGACTGCCGAAAACTGAAGCACACACACCCCCACACACTCACACACACCCCCACACACACCCCACAACCATCCTCACCCAGTAATTTATAAACTATTATGAATAATTATGAATAACTCCACAAGCCTTGGTACACTTAACATGAAAACATGAATTTCACGCGGAATTTGCTGACCAAAATTAGTATGTAATCTTGATTATTAATTTTCTAATGGAATGTTTCTGTTTTGTTTTTCTTTCATATCATGCTGTTGTTTTCCTGTACAACATCTGATTGGATAATCACAGGTAGGTAATATAATGAGCTATGGGTATATGTGCATATTATTCTCTACAGCTTGGTATTGCTTATTGTGTGATGGTATACAGGAACAGGGAAATAGCTTACCTTATTTCTTATGATGGGGGTATCCATGTGGTGTAAATTATTCCCTATTGATTTGGACTATCTGGAGCGTTTGTGCCAATTGAACTTGCTCCCTCTTACATGACGTAGGGAACATATTGACCTTTTAAGTTTTAAGTGTATTACCGGTACGTATTAGCTGGACAATAACAAATATGTGATGCGATCAAGCAAAATCAGTCGGAACTCGGAAATATTGATTTTGAGATATAGCCAAACAAAGAAAATATTTCCTTTTGTTTCCTCTTGTTTTGGAAACTCTTTAATTGCTGATATCTTTGGAACTGGTTGTTCAATTTCAGTGGGGTTTTCTGCAAATCCAGCTTTGTAAATGCTTTTTACTATCCTATAAGAAAGTGAGAATTTGTTATTGCCGAGTTCCGACTGATTTTGCTTGATCGCATCACATATGTCAAATGTTTCAACCCTGGGTATTGACAATGGCATACCACCACGGGATCATCTACTGCTCCTCTTCTTCTTACGACTCCTTTTTGTAGGACTGAGGCATTCAACTTATCCTTTTCAACCGCATTGTATCTTTGTGGAATCAGCTTCCCCCTAGTACTAGGTCTTCTGTATCTTTTTCTATTTTTAAAACTAATATGGTTCTTTTTATAAACTCAAATTTCGAGGCCAACAGTACTTGCACTGGCCTTTCTTCATGTAACTGCACTATGTGCACGTCTGCTTAGGGGGAAGGGCTGCTTATTTTTGGTCTAGAGGTGAGATGGTTTTAGAGGTGATACGCACCTGTTCGTTCCATTCTCTGCACTGGTATCATTTGTAATCTTTTCCGAATGTATTTTACTATTTTATATTTAATTGTTCTTATGATATTGCGCAATCACCAGTGTATAGAGTCTAATAAATAAATACTAAATAAATAAAACGGTAATATCCAATGGGTATGAAACATGCTTTAATTGTTGCATATTATAAGGACGTACAAGAGTAAATAATCTGGTGACTGTGACGATAATTCTCGTGAAAGGTTATGAAAAAAAAAGTATATATGTTGAAAAACATTTTAAATAATAAAGTTTTATTCATAACAAACATTGGCTTGTTTTCTCTAAACCTGTATTTACAAACTTAAGTAATATGGCAATTTGCCCAATAGCAAATGTTTTAAATGTATAACTTAAATTTATATGAAACTTAATAACGTATTTGCTTAGATAACAGCAGACTAAAAGCAGATGTAGGGCGAAATATATAGACAGAAATAGAAAAATGTATAACAAACAGCTATTACGAAAACTGATACAACCATAACACTTCTTAATAACACGTTTGATCTGATCCGTGACTTGCCTCATCACTAGGGATTGTCTACCTTTTCCGTAAAATATCATTCTGAACTAAGACTTACCAAACATAACCAAGCACTACGATGGGGTCTCCAGCAGTACCTAAGAACATGCATCGACCCTTTCCCTATAAGCTAAGTCATGCCAAGTCACCCAGGTTGCTAAGAGTGTGCTGGTTGGATAATAACCAAATACAGACTTGACATTTAATATGGAATATTTTTTCGCAAAACTCAAAGACTGGTCTGGAAGGGGTCTGCATAAACCACGGACTAAATATTAATTTGGGTGTGTCGGGAGATGGTGTACAATAATTATTTGTGCTTAATTAAAATGTGCTTTCCATACGTTTACATTATGGTGCTCATATTGTAGCGAATTTACTTAAAATGGCGGATTTAGTCAAGCTTTGTGGGGGACACAATTGCGGACTTTATGCAACATTGTTCTGTTGTTATCAAATTTATAGAGGTTTGAAGTGATATATCTTAAACTTCGTCAGCAATTGGCATTCATCACAGCTGAAATACACATGGAATGTACCAATTTCTTTAACAAGTGAGGGGCTTAAAAATTGGGCTTTTAAAAGTGGTACATACTCAGAAAGTTTGAATGGCCACACTGGGGTCAAATGTTATAAACTTACGGTACAAAAACAACTGCGCGTTGAACTCACGCTGTTTCTTTTTGTACAGTAAGTTTAAAACATTTGACCCCAGGGGACCAATCATTCTTTCCGAGTGCGTACTACTTTTAAGAACCATATTTTTATAGCTCCTCCCACTTTCAAAACTGATGGATTACAAGTGCAATTCAGTTCTGACGAACAATATTGCCATTTAGGTTCAGTAAATATCGCCTCAAACCTCAATAAACTTGATAAATCAGAATAATGTTGCTCAAACTCAAATTTTACCCCCACAAAAATCAAATTCAGTCTCCTTAAATCCGCCATTTTAGGCCAATTCACTATATTATGAGCGCCATAATGTATATTAATGGCAAGCATATTTTCTGTCAAAAAATTATTAACAGCATCTACCGACACACACCAATTAATATTTAGCCCGTGCGGTTTATTTAGACCCCTTCCAGCCCAGTCTTGGAAGTTAGCGAAAAAATATTCCATATTAAATGTCAAGTCTGTAAATCTCGCAAGCGACAGAAGCTTAATCTCAGTTAGCGATGGATTGTTTTTCTTAAGTATTTGCAACAAACAGTTTCTATGCTCGGTATTAGCTATTTCTGCCGTTGCAGTTTGAGTTCTCTTATGCAGTCATGTAAAAATAGTTTGGAATACTTTTGTTTAAACATACTGTTTTTTTGGTTGGGAAGACACTCCGATATTTCGACAGTGACCTAAGTTTCAAAAACATGAGAGATTTTGAATGGTTATATAGAAACATAAAGGGATCTTTAAGGTGACACAACAGAGCCCTGTATTGATATGTGTTTAGAGAGGATCCCTTTTGGTGAAATATCGTGATAAAAATACTTTTTTATTGGTCATAATACCGTAAAACCTACAAGCATACGTGCGCGTGTGTGCTTCTGATTAAAGCTAAATTAATCCAGACGCCCATCATCCGTAAAACTATATCGTTATGGAGTTTGAGCAAATAAAAATCCGATATAAGCGGTATACCATTTTATTTAAATTACTCAAGGAAAAGATAAAAATAGCAAGATGAAAATAGCACAGAGGCAGTTTTGTAGAATGCAGTTTAGTCACTTGAAGTGAGCAACAAGTTATTGACCTTGATACAAAAACAAGGGGTAATTCTCCCGGGTAATTCTGCGGGGAACAAAACAGTTAATTTAATTTTCATTAAATATATAGTAAGAATGTATCCAAGGGCGCAAGACTGAATCTAAAGGTGCTATGCAGCTAGGCCAAAGGGAGCAAAACGTGCACGACCTTGTTGCAATACGTGTGAAACATGCCTATGGATGTTGTAGCGGGGACTGTCTGGGAATTTAAAGATCGATCTAGTCAGATAAAAGGAAAACAGAAGCAAGACAAAAGAAAAACAGAAAATAGGCTAGACTAGAAATTGGTAAACTAGAAATCAATTATTGAATGAGTCTTATCAAAACAAACACAAATCAAATTATGGCAGAGAAAATGTTTAAATCGTTACCGTGAACTCCCGTGGGCAATGGTAGACATGACTATAATATTAAATTGCACTAGAAATTTACATTCGCAATGGTGATTTCAAAGATTTGTTTGAAAAAAAATTGTTAGTTTCCTGTATTTTCATGGGACTGATCTTCATCCCTACGTATTCGTTCTCATTTTTGTATGGATTCCGCTACATATGAGTCCGTGCTGCATAATATTCAATATTCCTTCAGCTTTGCATTTAATATTTTGATACTTTAATACTTTGTTTGTAACTATTAAAACAATATAACCTTATCTTTTCAAAACCGACCACGAATTACAATTAGGCCTACATGTGTGGATACCTGTCCAATTGTTCAGGCTTGAGGGACTCCGCAAATTATAATTTAATGTTTAGAATTTTTATTATTGAAATTCACATATTGTTTTCTATCACTTAAATAGCTCTTGAACCAGTCGTAAACAATTCAGATTAAAGATTGTCATGTTTAATTCCGCGAATTCGAATGAGCATACCAAAATTGTCTTGGTTGCTCGCTATGATGATTGGTTTATATTCCAATGCTGTCAGATCAAGGCTCTCCTCGCATTATGCAATTGGCGAATAGTGGTGATATAACATCAGAAAAGCGAGACAAAAATATTAAGGACATTTTCTAATTAGTTATTATAGTAAAATGAAAGAAATAACTCATCATGAGTATTTGGTTAAATTAAATAAAAAATGTATGTAAACAGCGCCCTCAATTTTCACACAAAATATATTAAACAAAAATAACCACAAAAAATGATATGTGTATAATACGAGTGAAAGCTGTTGACATTGAAAATATTAAGAACTGAAAATTGCATGTTATGTAAATTATAAATAATCACAATAAACAATTGTGTTAACTGCAATATATACATTCCTGTTGCCCAAATAATCCCAAATATAGTACATAGTCTTACATATTCCAGCATACCCGCCATGCATTCAAATTGCATTCTTTAGTCGTCATCACTTACTGTATATAATATTTACTAATGATAATTAGTAAACATATACTATCACTTTATCCTGTATAAAGGATCAGACCGAGATGTATGATTAAAATCGTGAATAGTGCAGTGTCGTCCACGACATATTCACCGTGACCTTTCCAGCCATAAACCCGCTTATTGAAGATTAAACCGATATATGCAGTACTAAACCATTATATAGTAATCTATTGTCCAATGCAAATTTATTACCACCTGATAATATTGATCCAATGAGCGACCGAATTGTCCGCTACGGACGACTAATCCAATCGATAATGACTCTATTGACATGTATGAGCGGAGTTCCACTGACCGAGTTTTGGAGTATTTTCACTGGTTTGCAGCTGTTTGCTTTCATTTACTCATCAAGGCGGACCACCGATATTATAAGGACTATGCCAATTATTTAAAGATTGACATGTAGAGAATAAGTCATAATTGATTGCCAGAAAGTACTAAATTTGTACCTATGACGGTTTTATGACACCAATCTTCCAAATACGACCAAAAAATGGCTGCCCGGTGAAGCAAAATGTGCATTGGAATAACACGGCGAGTTTGGATAGATGGTAGGATATCTTTTAATAAAAATGTATGTTCCCCCGTTATTAAAGCTTGTACCGGGTTGAAGATTCAGATATTTGGAAAAGAATATGTAATTGAAACATAGAGCAAGTACTAAAATCATAGGTTTTTTCCTTTTTGATATATGATGCTAACTAGTTCATCCCATATAGCTACCACACAGCGCTACCAGTAGGGTTCAATTGCCTATTGTGAGTGCCCCTGTGTTGTGTGCATACATGTAGTTAACAATAACTGCATGATGTCGCATATATTACTAGTCAGTGAAGTCATTCGGAGCTCACTTCATGGGGACGATTATGAATTTGGATCACTGGTATGTATCATGCACTTTAATCTCTGCCGTTATAATGGTAATACTAATAATATGAATGCATCTAGTTTGCATCATTAAAATGTCGTCCCTATATTGGTGGTAATATCAATTGTCATTAATATTGCATACATGCATATCGCATATTATTCTATGACTATTCAGAACATAATGAACATCTTCAAAGCTAATCAAACGAAAAGATATGGATCCATGCAGAGTCGTAGCACCGATGTGTTGCTCTTTATTTTTCATACAAAATTACTCATTGTATAGCTTTATCCCGTGTGACACAAGAAAGATTTTGACACCTTTTACTAAAGTCTTATAAATTCTTAACACAATCTAATGCTATTTGCCTCATCTGACTTTTGATCATTATAATTATGATATAAATTAGCGAGTTTCAATATACGGTGCACCACTGCCAGCTGCTGATACGACCGTCTTCTTTATTATTCGAAACAATTTTGACAATTTCATATGATTTATAAGTATTTGCACACGAGCTCGTTTATACAAGTATACTTTCATCGCTCTCGCCTCTGATCACGCCAATGTTATATTAAAGTTCCACTGCAGTAGACGATATAAACAATTCTTAACACAAAAACCCAAAGTTGATATTAAAAGGCCGAGGTCAAATGTAAATCTACACTCGTCTTAAGAGATTACTGCTATCTCAGCGTCCTCAATTGGGCACGGATGATGCTCAAACATTATCTTGTTCATGGAAAGTCACGACAGGTAAACGCGATATGTAAATAGCAAGTCATAAACCTAGAAGGACAAGCAGAAACGCCAATATGGTAATTATGAGTGACCGCTTAAGTGTTTTGGATGAAGCTGTTATAAAATCAGCGACGTTTTTACTATTTCAAATTATGTGTGAAGTACTTGAATAACGTAGGCTTGATTTTAATGGTTTCGGTTGTTTGAATAAGAAATCTTCTATAGATGAGGATCGTATTTGAACAAATAGAATGAGTTATTTAGTATTATATCATAAAGTTTAATAGAAATTTTAAACATTAATCATTATAAAATAAGAATAAAACAAACGGAGACGGGAAAGAGGATACTTTAGCAAATTTTCAGTACCAAGCGTACCTTCTTATAAAATAAGTACTCTAAATTTGTCAAATAAATGCTAAAAGTAATATGGCAATATAATGAAATGGGGAATTGATATGAAATAAATGAAGTCGGCTGTGAGGTTTTATTTTACTGACATTTGACAATGTGTGCAGATTATTGAAAGGATCTTGCAACTTATGACAAGCCAACATATTAATGATCATAACAATTTCAGCAAATCGTTTACTTAATCAATAAACGATGATTAAAAAGGTAAAGGTAAAGGAGACGATCCTGTATAAACAGTGAACGGAGTGCCCATCTCTCTTTCATTGGCGATTGGGCCAGACTTCTCCATGTAATATTGCTATAGGGGGATCGCTACACCTCCTCTACAGCGAGTCTGTTACCTTCCCAGCATTTAAGAATGCCGGTACCCATTTAAACACCTGGGTGGAGAGGAGTAATCGAGATAAAGTGCCTTACTCAAGGGCACAACACGATGGCGTCGCCGGGGCTCGAACCCGCAACCTTTCGATCATGAGTCAGTGCCCGTTCCGCTAGGCCACCGTGCTCCCTCATCTAATCAACAATTTAAGAATAGTGAGAAACAGAAAAAATCCGGGGCTTTCTAGATAACCGGAGATTCAACCCATGTCATGTCACTGTCTCCATGGTTAACCTCGGATAATGATTATGCTATCTCCCCTTCGGGTGTCTCAGCGGCCAAATATAATTCTTACAATATTAAACTATTTACCCCAAGACCTTTTTATCAGTCAAAGAAAGGATTTTTCAAAAGAAAGTCTGTGTTATTGTAAGATACACTTTTGTATTATATGGTGTCATTTCTTTAATGATGCGAAAATATCATTATTGACACTATTGGCTAACTACACTCAGAAATTAGTATTCTTAGGTATCATTCTTGCATCAAAAATCTGAACACTCGGTAGGCTTGGTGTTCTATAAGATGTACGTACAATCTTTTTCAAATACAGGGTGTCCCATTAAAAACAGAACCCTCATTGCTCCCTCGATTTCCCCTATTTTTTCGTTAGCTTTAACAAACCGAAAGAAATATTTTAATCGGCTCACAACCTTTGAAGATATGATCTTTTAAAGAAATGTACCCGATTGAAATAAATGTTTTGGTTTATTAAAGCTAACGATTCATTTGAATCAACTTTTCAGAAATAGGAGAAAAAGAGGGCGCAATGAGGGTTCTGTATTTTATTGGGACACCCTGTATGATAAAAAAATATCGTATTTCAATTGCAATAAAGGAACATTTAATTAAGTCCATGCTATTATGCGTTTGTCACTTACGTGTGGCGTGGTGGACATTTATAGAGTTTGCGAAAAGCGATTCAAAAGCAAAAACTTCAACTTTGAGAGAATTACAGAGATTATCAATTGAAACCACCCTGCCATTAAAGCCTCTAGAAGTCGAAGTAAGCAGTGAGTAGTGAGCAGTATATTATGAACAGAAATACTTCAATTTAAGAACAATGGTTTCCACATTTCCTCATAGATTACAAAATTACCTATCTAGTTAAAGGAACAATTATTGGAAATCTAATTTGGTTTTGGTAAAAAAAATTGAGTTAAGTTAAAATACGTGAAGCTTAGTGTGAGCACATGACGTACAAAAATTCAGTTTACGAAATGGAGTTCTGTAATAATTTCAACGGCAAGTTCCTGTATAAATGGCATGTTTTTACTTGAGCGAGTAGTGTAGCATACTTCTGGAAGAGTATAGCTGCAGGTGCATATAAATTAAAATAGAACATGTCATAGGTTTCGTCTGGTAAGAAAGGAGGTAAGGAGGAGGAGAGGGATAGCATTGGAAGTGGACAGGGATGTGCAGTGGCGTTAGCCAAGGGGATGGCAGCTACCCCATGGGGCATTTTGTCCTCCTACTTGACCCTCCCCCTGTTGGATGCTGGCCGCCGAGATATTTTACGTTTTAGGCCTTTTTTAAAACAATTTTTGTCAATAATGTTTCCCTTGACAGTCGCCTCCCCCACACCCTCCTAAAAACGCCTGAGAACGCAACTGAGTGCCCTGGAGTGGGAATAGGGTACTATAATAAGCGCCCAACCTAGAGTATTTTGTCTTGAAGTGTAACCAATAACCCACTTGACGAAACAAACGAGAGAAAATTTGATGCAGTCGCTTACAAATCCCCTTCTTTTGATCGCCCATTGATACACATGTCATACACACATAAATTATTACATGAAACTAGACACAAGTTTAAATGAGTACATGTTGCTAGACATGAGACCGAGACCGCTTGTCAACTTTACTTCCATTATAACTCTGCATAAAACCTTTTTACATATTAACCCTAGTCCTATAGGAACCGGGAAATTATTGCATAAAACCTTTTTACATATTAACCCTAGTCCTAAGAACCGGGAACTGCCTTTAAGGTTTTCATCCGGCACACTAAGCACTAAAGCGCTTGCATTTGCACTCGAAAAATGCAGGTAATTATTAGATCCAGTACTTTATTGACTAGAAATGTAACCCAACATCATATCCGGGAGTTAGGGGTAGTTATGGAAGCTCACTATATGTTTCAACTGTAAATCCATGATTCAAATTTTGAGATATGGACTAGTAATTATGTCAAAATAAACACTTTTTTCAGCAGATCTGCTGAAAATCGCATGTTTGACGCTCTTTAGCCACAATCGGTGTCAACCTATACTTTTATACAGAGCCATGCAGAATTTCCAAAAACTGCGCTAACATTTTGACAAACATAAATAACACAGTAAATGACATTTATATAATATTGCGGAACAACGTACATTCGTGTTACAATGTTTGCCTCAGTAGGTGCATAGTAAACGAGTTTCTGTTTTCAATCTTTAAACTAGATATTTTGTGACGTGTAAAAAAAATCATGTTTTCGACATATCACTTTCCTCAGTCAACCGACCTACTTTCATATCTTAAACATTTTTTTTTTCAGATCAGACCTGTAACTGGTGCTAACATTTCCTTTTCAATTAACAACCTGTCCATCATCATTACTACTTTTAGTTTGAGCTTTTATTAAACATCATTTATTTTGAACATTTTATTATTTATTACTTCTCAAAAATGCCTTATTTAAAACACAACATAAATAACTACTATGACTCATAATAGACATAAATGTTACTGGAATAGAATTACAACTTGACATATTTCTAGAACTCAAATGTAGACTGCGTAGATTGGGTTATTCCATTTGAAATTCCATTTGCTCAGAGGGTGGATGAAATTCCCTCTGTGGAAGATATTTCCAAAATCTTCCACATGGGTAGTGTGGATTTCAAATGGAATAGCCATTTTACATCCACGATATTGTTTTTGTTTAATTGGAGCAAAGTAACGCGTTTTTGGAAGATAGAACTACACCGATTTTATACCTTTTTTACAGTACTTAGACGTTCCTCTGTCAAAATAATATGTTAAGCAGTATGCAGACTTTTTATTAGACGTACAATATTGTATGTAACATAATTATCTACGTTATTTAATCTATTGCCATTCTATTTTCAGTAATGTTTAAGTTCTAAAGAATGTTTGATGACGTAAAATCGATAATATATTTCTACCAGATATTATACGTAACATAATTATCGATTTTACGTCATCAAACATTCGTTAGAACTTAAACATTACTTGAAATAGAATGGCAATAGATTAAATAACGTAGATATGTTACATACAATATTGTACGTCTAATACTCGGAGTCTGCATACTGCTTTAGTCAGTTTATTTAACGTGCCTGAGTGAACACGTATAAAACATAAGCTTTAGGCAACAGCTTGTCATTCTTAGTGCAATTTTGACCATGTCTTTGTCAGCCTTGATTTAAGACAAACTTCCTTTTGTTTCTTTGTAATTAAATGTCATTGGTCATGCATGTCAACAACGATCTATAAATGCCCAATATGGGTTATTAAAGGTTTGTAATGCCCAAGCACCTCGTTATTGACTTTTCAATATAAACAGAGTCGACTGAAATGACTTTTCACCTTAGGTAGCGTTCTTTGAATCCTTACGTTATATGAAAAATGTTTAGGTCATCACAATGCACATACGCTTTTTATGCTTTTTACCCGATAAGATTTAGTTTTCGGAAACATTCGACACTCGGTCGTTTCAAGTAATAAGTTTTGGGAATGGTTTTGGTCTTGGTCATGTGGTTTCCTGTTTAATATCTTGCCTGAGTTCTTGACTAACGTTATTACCGATACCTTTGTCTGTGCCTGTTCTTTTTTAAACTTTGAACTTGTAGAAAGCAATACCTTTGTCTGTGCCGGGTTTTTTTTCGAAACTTAAAACATCATGTATCGCTTATGGCTCATCAAACAAACGAACAAACAAACACACAAACAAACAAACAAACAAACAAACAAAAAATTCACGACGCTTATACTTCCAGCACCCATGCCTCACCAGACCATCCACGATTGATTGATATCCGATTCATATAATTTTCTACATTATAAACACAAATGTGGATATGTATCCGATAATAATCATGACACTATCCTACTATATACTAGTATTTGTCCTTTCTACAGTAAATTTGAATTTATTACTCTATCACTGAGCAAAAAACGGGTTGGTATTTGACCAATGAGGTTATGGTGCTTTCCCCAATGCAACAAAAAGCGCCCTACCTCATTGGGTAAAAACAACCATTCGCTGTCGCTCAGCGATGTAGTATAAATTCAGCTTTAGATGTTATGATAGCCTCTCTTTTTAATTCCCTGACTTTTTGGTGAAATATAAGAGAAACGAAATATCATAACTTGAAACAAGGGACTGACACTGGTCTAAGAATTGCCACCAAAGATTGCCTTTGCCAAAAACAGAGCGTGACGTTCTCGCTGACTTCCAGGGTGTGGTACGAGCTCACAACGTCTCTTTGTAACCGATAACACTGCACATTTTGGAACTATAAAACATGTCGTATTGTTCCATGAATAATATTGATGAAGTTGTATTCAAACTCTAATATACGAGCGAGCGTAGGATATCTTACTAGTATGGTTTTTTTTCCAATAGTTATATCAATTATTGGATACATCCTAATCCCAATTTAAAATGTTTTGGCAAACGCCATTCAGAGAGGGTACATAAAAGCATTGGATTGTGTTACGAATTTATAGGACTTGTTACAAAGTGTCAAACTCTCATGTTTCTTTAATGTCTCCTGGGATATTTCTCCTGTAGAAATCTTTGTCAATTCGGGTAAAACGGTGTTAATATTACAGAGCAACACGTAGTTTTACGACCCTAGAGGGATAAAATACCTATTTTTTCGATTACCTTCGAAGGTGATTATTGTGTTCTTAAATGTAATATGACAAATTCATGAATATTTGCTATTATATAGTATTACCTTTCAATAGAGATGTCATTATCGTTTAACATTGTCAGTTATGTGAATTTGGCAGTCCATTAACATTATTGCGATATAAATAATGAATCGTACTGGTTAGTTGTCGGAAGTCTAATCGAGAGTAAATGGAATCCAAATCTAGGGTATTTAACTAAAGGGATTCTTTTGTCTGTTTTTACTGATTTTTATTCATAGGTTTACAAAAAAACATCAAACTAATATTCAAAACTCTGAGAGTTTACCCAGTTTTAAAATAAATGAAACAATAGTAAATTTAGTTGTACAACATGTAGCACTATATAGATTCAAACCAAAACTAATGTAGTACGAATATGAGCAGAAACGTCAACATTTCCCTAACACACTCAATTTTGACACCCACAACCACATCATAAACTTCAATACGCATGCTAATTCGACGCATAACGGTTAGATGTAACCTATAAAATGAATTGTCGCTCGTTTCAAGCCCAAGTATATAATAAGGTCCTATTGGTCGAGGTCGACTTCTTCAGAACTTGTCAGCCTTCATTCGCAACAAAAATATCACAGTATCCTAAAAGCAAATCAATATGAAAGTACATTTTAAGTAAAGCAGCTATGTTCTGCTAATAATCTTCTTACGAGGCATTGGCGACATTGGTTCGACTATTACATGCTTTTCTGGTGAACTTGTTATGACATTACCCTTATAATCCATACATCTTGATAAATACACTTAGTTCAAAAACTTTCCACCTACATTCAATATTTTAGACCTGAACTACGGGTTTTTTTTTGGGGGGGAGGGGGTGCAATATCATGAGATAAATGAGATTAATTTTGAGGTCTAAGACAACATTACTTTACGAACATTGACGTGGTTTGTGTGAACTCAATTTGTCCCCTAAAGTACATATTACTTCCCAATATGCTTTATATTTTACCGTAAAAGATATTGACAATGATGAAAACGTGATATTAACATTAGGATTTTTGAAACAAACTGTCATATCGAATTTAGTAAGAAATGTGTCTTATCAATAAAAAAATATGCTCTGATTTTTTATAACAATAATTGGTGTAATTCAAAATATAAATTGTCTTACTCAATAGCTAGATGGGATTGTGTTACACCCTTTGAAGATGATTTATAAACTGGGCTTGGAATCCATGCATGCAATTTATCATTAACGTTAACCACTACTATTCAGCTCAAGTCTTAGCGTGTCGCAAATAATTTGTTTGAATATACATACCTAATACATATATTTTTATATGATGTGTGATTAATACCTGGTATTAATACCTTAAACCATGTGTATTAGTTTTATATTTTTATGCATGTTATAAGGAAAACATCGTAGCAAGACAGTAAGGACAAGGTCGAATGAATTTATAGTTGATTTTATCTAAATGTCACGTATTAATATTGGATATCATTTGCTTAATTAAACATCTTTAAATGGGTTTTTTTCGACACAAACTGTCATATCGAATTTTGTAAGAAATATGTCTTAACAATGAAAATATGCTTCGATTTTAGCAATAATTGGTGCAATTCAAAATATAAATTGTCTGACTTAATAACTAGATGAGATTATGTTACACCCTCTACATATGACTTATAAACTGGGGTTGGAATCCATGCATGTATTTTATCATTAACTTTAACCACTACTATTCAGCTCAAGGTCTTATCATATCGCAAATACTTTGTTTGAATATAATACATAATACATATATTTTTATATGATGTGTGATGTAATTAATACCCTGTATTAATACCTTAAACCATGTGTATTAGTTTTATATTTTTATGCATGTTATAAGGAAACATTGTAGCAAGACGGTAAGGACAAGGTCGAATTTATAGTTGATTTTATCTCAATGTCACGTATTAATATTGGATATCATTTGCTTACTTAAACATCTTTAAATGGTTTTTTTCCGACACAAACTGTCATATCGAATTGTGTAAGAAATATGTCTTAAATATGAAAATATGCTTCGATTTTAACAATAATTGGTGCAATTCAAAATATAAATTGTCTGACTTAATAACTAGATGAGATTATGTTACACCCTCTACATATGACTTATAAACTGGGGTTGGAATCCATGCATGTATTTTATCATTAACTTTAACCACTACTATTCAGCTCAAGGTCTTATCATATCGCAAATACTTTGTTTGAATATAATACATAATACATATATTTTTATATGATGTGTGATGTAATTAATACCCTGTATTAATACCTTAAACCATGTGTATTAGTTTTATATTTTCATGTATGTTATAAGGAAACATCGTAGCAAGACGGTAAGGACAAGGTCGAATTTATAGTTGATTTTATCTAAATGTCACGTATTAATATTGGATATCATTTGCTTACTTAAACATCTTTAAATGGTTTTTTTCCGACACAAACTGTCATATCGAATTGTGTAAGAAATATGTCTTAAATATGAAAATATGCTTCGATTTTAACAATAATTGGTGCAATTCAAAATATAAATTGTCTGACTTAATAACTAGATGAGATTATGTTACGCCCTCTACACATGATTTATAAACTGGGGTTGGAATCCATGCATGTATTTTATCATTAACTTTAACCACTCTATTCAGCTCAAGGTCTTAGCGTGCCGCAAGCAATTTGTTAGAATGTACATACCTAATACATATTTTTGTAGTACTTCAAAGGTATAGCTTCACTTGAAGGTTCAACACGTGTGATATAATTAATACCTGGTATTTATTAATACGTTAAATCACGTGTATTGGTTGTATGTTTTAATTCATGTTATAAGGAAACCATCGTAGCAAGACAGTAAGGACAAGGTCGAAGTTATAGTTGAGTTTTATTATCTAAATGTCACGTATCAACATTGGATATTATTTGGTTACTTAAGCATCTTTAAATGTTTTTCTCGACACGTTGTATTAAAGTGTATCTGTAAAAGGTTCAGTATTTCAATGGAAGAGAGTGGGTAATTAATCGCGAGGTGAGTATGAGTAAATAGTTACATATTCTCTATAATGTAGTTGTGGGTGTTTAATTTCAAATGTTTCATTTCAAAAATAGGATCTTTTACTTGAAATACCGCTATGACATAATCACCAATTTAGTAAATTGCCATAGTACATTACATTATATTGTAGGAAAGTATTATAATTGTAATATTAGCAGGTAAAAGTATTATATTGCTCCTTAAATATTAGCTTTAGAATAAATAAATTTTAACATGAATTTACAGCCATATTGTAAACTTTCCAATATTATTGTTTGGCTTAAGGTATCAAGTAATGCTATTAACTCCATTGAGCGCTTAAGATCAGAGTTCCTGTTTTCAAAACCCCTTATCAATATCACGTAGCCAGTGTCATCCTCCGTTGAGTACGACTCGAGGCGAGATGTTTTTAAATCCTACAAACGGACTTTTTGCGACAGACAACACTTTATCGTCGTATCATGGAATGGATCATGCAATATCCACAGTGTTTTACATGCTTTTTTCGACATGTTGTATTAAAGTGTATTAAATATGACTGTTAGAATTAAGAGTTATATCGGAAATAAGAATGTGCTCGATACATGATGTCATTGTTTTAACGTGGCAATTTGGTGATAATCGCTTCTTTGGGTTTTTTTATGATCCAAAAGTATGCATTAATCCATTGTCTTTGACTTCGAAAAAAAATCTTGATAACGTTAATTTTTTACCTTAAAAGTTAATTTCGGTTTCATTCTTCTCACTTAACCCTGATCTTAACTTTACCTTAACAAAATCGAAATTTGAGCCTTACTTTGCCCATTCCCTCGATATAAACGTTATGAGATATCGTATAGTCAAAACTTTATGGAGAGCGCTGGAATACTCCTCGTTGTAAAGTAAAAGTTCCCCAACTTCTTAATCATTTCTAGGAATTGCCAGTCGCCTTAAGCAATGCCCCTTTTTAAACCGTTATAGCAAAATGAGCTCTTATATTTTACCATAACCAAATTTGGAATTCATGTCTTTGTGGAGTTCGCTAAATTAGCCATGAAATTGGTTTGTTTCTCGGATACACCTGTTCTTTGTATGGAGATCAACAGGTGCAATGATAATGCAACTGGAGCACCTGTTTCTTTAAGCATTGAGGTTTACATTTATTTTTTGAGGACAAGGTCTTATCTAGTGCATGACATATATGCCTAAAGCAACTAGTATTCAAATAAAACGCTACTAAAACTGAATGAACACTAATGGCGCCCTCAATTACGACTTCTTCCGTAGACATTTTGTTTTTCCATTTCAATTGCACTTCTGTGTTTTTCATATCAATGCATTTTCATTTGTTTAATTTTAGATTTATTCAGTAATTGATTCAAGTTTGCCAATTCCTGGTGCTGTCTAGTTTTGTTTGGTTTTTCTTTAATTCCCAGACAGTTCAACATTGAACATAAAACAGCCATAGGAAATGTTTACCCAGTTGAACCATGTCTTGCGTTCTTTTCCCCTTCAGCATAGTTATATGCTGCTTTTAGAAACAGTCTTATTTAGCCTACCATATAATGCAGATAGGATTAGTCTTTTTTATTTCCATTACCTTGTATCTTTCGATTGTAGACTCTGATTATGACAGAGTGCTGGATCAAGGTCAGAAAACCTGTTGCTCCCTATGATCGTACTTCGTTCATTTACAGCATATACTTCAAACTCTGTTAATCTTGTGTTTTTCCGTAAGTAATTTGCTTCAACTTCCTACGGCATTATAGACTAGACAAGATTTTAAAAAGCACTCATGAGACGTTTTCTAGTAAAGTTGGCATCCTAGCCACGTATCGTACTGAGTCTATGACCTCAGCAATTGTTCGTTCACATTGGTATATGGCAAGGTTATAGCGTTCATTGTCGATACTTCACAGATACGTTCGCTGTTTCGTTTTTATCCTTGTTAACCACATTGTTGACATCTTATGTCTAAAATTAAAGGCTATGCAATTAATTGACCAGTACGTTATTTTGAATCTATGACCTCAGCAACTGTTCACAATGGTAATGTTAGCGTGTGGATATTGCACAGATAAGTTCGCTGTCTCGTTGGTTGATATTTTATATCAATCATGTCAATTGCACTTCTATGTGTTTCATATCAATCAATTTGTTTAATAGTTTGTTTGTTCAGATTTATTCCGTAATTGATTCCAGTTTGCCAACTCCTGGTGTTGTCTATTTCAACCGTCGTAGTTTTTCTTTATCCGTTCAGATCGGTCCTTTAATTCCTATACAGTTCCACACAAAACAGCCATAGGAAAGGTTTACCCAGTTGAACCATGTCTTGCGCTCTTTGCGCCTTCAGCATAGTTATATGTTGCTTTTAGAAACAGTCTTAGCCTAGCATATAATGCAGATAGGATTAGTCTTTTTTATTTCGAAGTTTCTTGCAGATTACCTTGTATCCTCCGATTGTAGACTTTGAATATGACAGAGTGCTATATCAAGGTCAGAACACTTGTTGCTCCATATGCTCTTTGTGATTGTACTTCGTTCATTTACAGCACACTTCAAACTTGTTAATCTTGTGTTTTTCGGTGAGTTATTTGCATTAACTACCTACGGCATTATAGGCTAGACAAGATTTCAATAAAGCACTCATGAGACACTTTCTAGTAAAGTTGGCATCCTAGACACGCGTTATTTTAAGTCTATGACCTCATCAATTGTTCGTTCACATTGGTATATGGCAAGGTTATAGTGTTGATTACTTCATACAGTTACGTTCGCTTAGGGACTGATTGTTATTTACGGCGGGGGGGAATGGGTGTTTTGGCAAATATATCGACCAAAAATTTCGCGTTCCCCCCTCGCGTCCGCTCAAAATTTTCGCGTTCCCCTTCTTTTCCCAATTTTCTCCATTTAAAATTTAACAATCCCCCTCCTGGTTCAACTAAAATTTCAGGCTTCCCCTCAAGACCACAAAAAAATTGTGTGTTCCCCCCTAAATTTACCCATTCCCCCCTGCCATAAATAACGATCGCTCCCTTATTCGTTTTTTATCCGTGTGTAAACTAAGCCTATGGAATTAACCAGTACGTAAATCTTTTAACGCACATTATTTTAACAAGGGTCTCCTCTAGATATATCCACCATAATGGGCTGTGCATGTTTATACTCCTGGGGAGAGCAAATAATAAAATGACCTTGAAAACAATACTTGCCCTATCTCAGCAGTTGAATAACATTATTAAATTTGTGGTGCATAACATATGCTTATTCAATTCATCCCGATATGTTTTATTTCTATAGTGATCTTTCGGTCCGTACGAAATATACTCAACTTTTAAACACATTTCCATGTTGAATGACTATTTGAATCAGGTCATATAGATATTGAACCCAGACACTACTTAAACAAGGAATGTGACATATTACCCTATTTTGCAAGACATGTGACAAGTAACTTTGAAATCTACCAAATCTGAAAGTAAATATTACCATCATATTGTCACATTCCAGCCAACGGTTACATTACAATACAATTAAAGGTAAGACAAGATTTTAAAAAGCACTCATGAGACGTTTTCTAGTAAAGTTGGCATCCTAGCCACGTATCGTTCTGAGTCTATGACCTCAGCAATTGTTCGTTCACATTGGTATATGGCAAGGTTATAGCGTTCATTGTCGATACTTCACAGATACGTTCGCTGTTTCGTTTTTATCCTTGTTAACCACATTGTTGACATCTTATGTCTAAAATTAAAGGCTATGCAATTAATTGACCAGTACGTTATTTTGAATCTATGACCTCAGCAACTGTTCACAATGGTAATGTTAGCGTGTATTAGAGTGGATATTGCACAGATAAGTTCGCTGTCTCGTTGGTTGATATTTTATATCAATCATGTCAATTGCACTTCTATGTTTTTCATATCAAGCAATAGTTTGTTTGTTCAGATTTATTTAGTAATTGATTCCAGTTTGCCAATTCCTGGTGCTGTCTATTTCAACCGTCGTAGTTTTTTCTTTAATCGTCCAGATCGATCCTTTAATTCCTATACAGTTCAACATAAAACAGCCATAGGAAAGGTTTACCCAGTTGAACCATGTCTTGCGCTCTTTCTCCCTTCAGCATAGTTATATGTTGCTTTTAGAAACAGTCTTAGCCTACCATATAATGCAGATAGGATTAGTCTTTTCTTATTTCCATTACCTTGTATCTTTCGATTGTAGACTCTGATTATGACAGAGTGCTGTATCAAGGTCAGAAAACCTGTTGCTCCCTATGATCGTACTTCATTCATTTACAGCACACTTCAAACTTGTTAATCTTGTGTTTTTCGGTGAGTTATTTGCATTAACTACCTACGGCATTATAGGCTAGACAAGATTTCAATAAAGCACACTTCATGAGACATTTTCTAGTAAAGTTGGCATCATAGACACGCGTTATTTTAAGTCTATGACCTCAGCAATTGCTTGTTCACGTTGGTACATGGCAAGGTTATATCGTTGGTTACTTCACAGATACGTTCGCTTATTCGTTTTATTATCATTATAAAACACATTGCAGACAACGTTTGTCTAAACTAAGGCTATGAAATTAACCAGTACGTTATTTTGAGTCTATGGCCTCAGCAATTCACAATGGCAAGGTTAGGGTTCATTAGAGTGGATACTGCACATATAAGTTCTCTGTTTCGGCTTTTTGAAGTGTTCTCTGTTTCGGTTTTTTGTCCCGGGCTTTAAACATCATGTGTATAAACTAAGACTATGAAATTAACCAGTACGTAAATCATTTAACGCTCATTGTTTAACAAGGGTCTCCTCTAGATATATCACCATAATGGGCTGTGCATTAAATATATGTTTATACTCCTGGGGAGAGCAAATAATAAAATGACCTTGAAAACAATAATTGCCCCATCTCAGCAAATAACACTTGTGGTGCATCAATATGTGCTTATTCAATTCATCCCGATATGTTTTATTTCTATAGTGATCTTTCGGTCCGTACGAAATATACTCAACTTTTATACACATTTCCATGTTGAATGACTATTTGAATCAGGTCATATAGATATAGAATCCAGACACTTACTTAAACAAGGAATGCGGCATATTACCCTATTTTGCAAAACTTGTGGTAAGTTACTTTGAAATCTAGGAAATATGAAAGTAAATAAACCATCATATTGTCACATTCCAGCCAACGGTAACATTACAATACACGATACGATTTCATACGTATTTTTGTGGACAAACACAACTTACTTACATAAATTGAAATGTGTCTAAGCCTTGGAGACATTCGTTGGAAAGTTTGGTTGTAAGCAACATTCAGCTGAGAAAGAGGACAACATTCCCCAAGATATTAATAAAAACATACCGCAACATATGTGTTGATATATCCCGGTTTATCTGGGAGTATTAGAGTCAGGTAACCCCATTGAATGTATTTCACTCCAATTATGTGCTCAGTGCAACGGTATATCACTGAGATAGACATATTATAGTGAGACGAATGATCATACTTTTATAAAACATGACTTGCTTAAGGGGGTACTACACCCCTGTGGTAAATTTGTGACTATTTTTGCATTTTTCTCAAAAATGATTTCACACTGGTAACAAAAGTTATGTATATTATTGGGGCATGGAATCCAATTACTACACTGAAATTTCAGTGACTCAAGACAAGCGGTTCAGTATATATGATAGGAAATGAGGTACATTCTAGCGGTACCTTATTTCTTATCATAAATAGCGAACCGCTTACCTTGGGTCACTGAAGTTTCAGTGTAGTAATTGATTCCTTGCCCTATAATATACATAACTTTTGTTACCAGTGTGTTATTAGTTTTGAGAAAATGCAAAAATAGACACAAATTTATCGAGGGGTGTAGTACCCCTTAACTTTTCCTTTTGTCTGAAAATTATTTACGTTACCTGTGACTGTCTTATATAGGATAACAAATGTAGTTAACTTATACATTATGCTCTAGGCAGCTAATTCAGTTAGCCTCTTTTTTGTTTTCATGTGCTAAGCTTGTAGATCGTCCAGGATAGGGGTATTAAGTTTGCAATAAGGATCTCGAGACGTTTATGTAAAAAACATGCGTACAATAAGAACATTCTGTTGGGGCAACTAAGAGCGTGTTAAAATAGTTATAATCAACAAAGTATAAATATTTTGCGCAATGATTTCAGTATTTCAAACTAATAATTCCCAGAACATAATTAGGCTTCTTTTTTTTTGTTCCAGTATAAATATATTTTGAGTTTCTGTTTTCAAGAAAGAGGTAGTACGGTAGTAAAGTTGGCCATGCAGTACAAAGCACACACAACTAACCCCTATTAATACAAAAGCTTAGTATTATGTTGCATGTGATATTAAGGTTAGCAACTAAACATCTCTAAACTAAACAACTAACCCCCTTAAATAATGGCCATTATTCAACAAGGGGCTATTGTATTACAAATGCGTTGGAAGCGGATTTTATTTCTGCGTATTTTGACACCTCATTTGATACGATAGCTTAGAAAACAATAAAACACAGGCCAATTTAATGTAGTAAGGTCCAGATTTTAAAGTTGCACTTACATACATTACAAAAACACTTAGATATCATTACACAAACTTCCTTCCATTATACTGAATACAAAATCAATACAATTTACTGCAACTTTTAAATCTTGGGTTACATTGATTTAAATGTACGCGATGACGTCAATATTTAGTCAATTGCTTCAAATGAGGTGTCAAAATGGGCAGAAATGAATAATACTGCTTCCAACGCATTTTACAGATTTGTAATACAAACTTTTTTGAAATGTTTATTTTAAACTGTTGCGAGTTGGTAGTTCACAGCATCCTGCGAGTGGTATATGAGATTTGGCAAAAATTGCATTTATCATTACAATTCATAGCTAGTGCGTAGAAAAATCCAAATATCACAGATATACTTTTGTAGGTCATGTGGTTCGTGAGTTGTGTTGTAATATGTAAAGAGGGCTGAAGCAACAATACTTTTGTAAAACGTACATAACTCATTCAAAACAATAAATCAAGCCAGTTTTCAAAGTATAAGATTTGAAGAATGAACTTTTGCAAAACATCAAATTATTTTTCAATAATATATTGATTTAGATAATGGAAATCGATTTTTTTTATTTTCGACCAACAATACCTAGTCTACCCTTAAAACGCGGATGTAAAATGTAAATCTACACTGGTCTTAAGAGATTGCTGCTATCTCAGCGCCTCAATTGGACACGGTTGTTGCTCATACATAATCCTCTTCATTCATACTCACGACTTGTAAACGCGATAGATAAATATCAAGACACAAATCCAGAAGAATAAACAGAAGCGCCAAGGTGATAATTATAAGTGACCGCTGAAGTGTTTTGATGAGGCTCTTATAAAACCAGCGAGGTTTAGAGAGAAAATATTGTGACCATTTCAAATGATTTGTTAAGTAAATAAAAAGTGTATTTGTAATGATTTTGGTTATTTAACCAAGACATTTTCTATTGTTGGGCAAAGGATTTTAGTCTATTGATGCCTAAAAATAATAAAATAAACGTACGTGGGTGGACTGGCAAAATTTGCCAGTAGGAATCGATCCGGGGCTTTCCAGATTACAGGATATTCAACCATTTTCCATGGTTAATATCGGAGAGGGATTATGATCTAGTGTTTCAGCGACCATATGATTACTAAAATATTAAAATAATACCATGTATTCCAAAGTGTAGGCTAATTCTTGTTATCATGTAATGAAGGTGTCATTCTTTTTTGATTATTTGATTGAGTTATTCAAAATCAGACCATAAACTGGTACTAGCTCCAGTCTTTTCTTACCATCTGGCCTTTTTTACGCTACATCATTGCGATTTTTAGGGTGACATTAAATCACCAACATCTTTCTAAAACCCAGTGTGATAAATTGAATATATGAATACAAAAGCCACCCAAGTCCATACTTTGGCCAAATTGAGTTAAGCATGGGAAATTGTTGCTATACAAAGGCCTGTCATATGTATGAAAGAACAACTCAAATTCATCCTCTGTGTCTATTGAGCATGTGAAAAATAGCATGTATGAAAGAATCACCCAATTCCATGATTTGAGTCTTGTAACACATTGATTGAAATCCAGTATGTATAAAAGTCCACTTGTAACACATTCATTGCTAGAGAGTGACTTTTGAAAAAAAAAACAGGTTTAATAAAGGAGAGTGTGTGGTTTATATTACATGGCAGAATGCTTATCAACATTATACATACCGGTGTGCTTTATTTTGTATTATCTTACTAGTGGTAATCTCATTCTAACATTGTTCTCTTTGTATATGATTCAAAAAACCACCCAAGTCCAAAATTTAAAATGAACCCCACGAAGTCCCTGAAATGCTAATCGTCATACCTAATACAGGTTAATCCACTCATTTGCACGTAAAACTTACCATATTGACCAGGTAAATCTAACTGAAGGAATTAAAATGATACACGGGTTTTTCTCTCAAAATCACTTCCCATGGACTTGGGTGGCTTTTGTATTCATGTATTCAATTGTAGAAATACCTTAACTGTATATTGGCAACTATACGAAGATTTTACAGCCACTTAATTTGTGGCAAAATAAGGACTTTTGGGAGGCATAACATAGATATTATCACTTTTCTGTGGTATTCTCTATCTGCCATTTTATCAAAATCGTTCATTAGTGTGCTTTACTAAATGTATCTGGACGAAAACGTAAACAAACATAAGCTCTAGGCAGTAGCTTGTCGATTCCAGTGCACTTCTGACCATGTCGTTGTCAATGTTGATTTTAGACAATCTTCACCTAATTTCCTTTTGTTTTCTTTGTAATTAAAGGTCATGGGTCGTAAATGCCAACAAATATCTATAGTAAATGTAAATCTATTTATAGTACATGTATATTACAGGTTTGAAAAGCCCAAACGCATTTCAATGTAAACGGAGCCCACTGCCTTACGTTGCCACGATAAAGGTACCTTCAATGAGTTTCCACCTTGGATAGCTTCAAGAAAATGTACTTAAATAATAACTGACAAAAATTCAACCCTTACGATTGATGAGCGTGTGCAAGTCAATGAAAACATGGCAGTCTTGCTTCATTACCTGGATATAATCAATATGTGTCCTTTTGTCGAGGTTAGGATACTGCAGGGCATGACGTTGTGAGAAATGTTGTATATTTTACATGAATGTCACCCCTCGCTGTTCAAGTCCTGCATTTATTTTTAAGAATAACGAATACACATATAAATTCATTTTCAAAAGAACCCTTTATTTGCCCACATGTTTAATTCTAATTCTATCAGAGACCTCACAAGGAATCGGGAACAAGAATGTCGCGTAGTTGATCTAATAATCTAATTATTTGGTTAGTTTGTTTGCCAGCGCCGGATGTAATTTCCCCGCCCCTAAGGCACAGAATGCCAGGCTATTTTGACGTCTACTGCGGCTAATTAGAAAGGTACATTTAATGATCCTTAACTTAATCTGATAGATTATAATGATATTGTCCTCAGTATGCCTAATTGAATGATTAGAAACTGGGTTGTTGTGTTAGGATATGTTAAGATGTCGACGAAATGAAGCACACACACACACACACCCACACACCCACAAACACACAAGCAGATGAGATGAAATATAATTTGTCTGTTCAGTTATCTCTTTTCAGTACTTTTTTACTTTACAGTACTTGGACATTCCACTGTCAAAATAGTCTGTTAGTCAGTTTATTTAACGTGCTTGAGTGAACACGTATAAAACATAAGCTTTAGGCAACAGCTTGTCGTTATTAGTGCAATGTTGAACATGTCTTTGTCAGCGTTGATTTAAGACAAACTTCCTTTTGATTCTTTGTAATTAAATGTAATTGGTAATGAATGCCAGCAACGATCTATAAATGCCCAGTGTGGGTTATTAAAGGTTTGAAAAGCCCAAACACATCATATTGACTTTTTAATATAAACAGAGTCCACTGAAATAACTTTTCACCTTGGGTAGCGTTCTTTGAATCAATACGTTATATGACAAATGTATAGGTCATCCTGTATCATCACAATGCACATACTATGCTTTTTAGCGATAAGATTTAGTTTTTGGAAGTGCGCAAACATTCGACACTCGGTCGTTTCAAGTAATAAGTTTTTGGAATTGTTGTGGTCTTGGTCATGTGGTTTCCTGTGTAATATCATGCCTGAGCTCTTGACTAACGTTATTACCGATACCTTTGTCTGTGCCGTTTTTTTTTAAACTTAAAACTTGTAGAAAGCAATACCTTTGTCTGTACCGGGTTTTTTTTTCGAAACTTAAAACTTGTAGAAAGCAATTTCGGTTCATTATGTATCGCTTATGGCTCATCAAACAAACGAACAAACAAACAAGCAAACAAAAACTTCATGACGCTTATACTTTCAGCACCCATGCCTCACCAGACTTGTGACCATCCACGATTGATTGATATCCGATTCATATAATTTTCTACATTATAAACACAAATGTGGATATGTATCCGATAATAAGCTTAGCACAATCATGACACTATCCTACTATAAACTATGTGTCCTTTCTACAGTAAATTTGAATTTATTACTCTATCACTGAGCAAAAAACGGGTTGGTATTTGAACAATGAGGTAGTGGCGCTTTCCCTAATGCAACAAAAAGCGCCCTACCTCATTGGGTAAAACAACCATTCGCTGTCGCTCAGCGATGTAGTATAAATTCAGCTTTAGATGTTATGATTGCCTCTTTTTTTAATTCCCTGATTTTTTGGTGAAAAATAAGGAGACGAGAAACGAAATATCATAACTTGAAACAAGGGACTGACACTGGGCTAAGAATTGCCACCAAAGATTGCCTTCGCAAAAAACAGAGCGTGACGTTCTCTCTGACTTCTAGTGTGTGGTACGAGCTCACAACTTCTTGGTCTCTTTGTAACCGATAACACTGCACATTTTGGAACTATAAAACTTGTTGTATTGCTCCATGAATAGTATTAATGAAGTTGTATTCAAACTCTAATGTACATGCGAGCGTAGGATATCTTACTAGTATGTTTTTTTCCAATAGTTTTTTCCAATCAATTATTTGTTACATCCTAATCCCAATTTAAAATGTTTTGGCAAACGCCATTCAGAGAGGGCAAATAAAAGCATTGGACTGTGTTACGAATTTACAGGACTTGTTACAAAGTGTCAAACTCTCATGTTTCTTTAATGTCTCCTGGGATATTTCTCCTGTAGAAATCTTTGTCAATTCGGGTAAAACGGTGTTAATATTACAGAGCAACACGTATTGCTACGACCCTAGAGGGATAAAATACCTATTTTTTCGATTACCTTCGAAGGTGATTATTGTGTTCTTAAATGTAATATGACAAATTCATGAATATTTGCTATTATATAGTATTACCTTTCAATAGAGATGTCATTATCGTTTAACATTGTCAGTTATGTGAATTTGGCAGTCCGTTAACATTATTGTGATATAAATAATGAATTATGCTGGTTAGTTGACGGAAGTCAAATCGAGAGTAAATGGAATCCAAATCTAGGGTATTTAACTATAAGGATTTTTTGTCTGTTTTTACTGATTTTTATTCATAGGTTTAAAAAACACCTTAAACTAATATTCCAAACTCTGAGAGTTTATCCAGTTTTGAAATAAATCAAACAATAAAAAATTTAGTTTTAAAACATGTAGCACTATATAGATTCAAACCAAAACTAATGTAGTACGAATATAAGCAGAAACGTCAACATTTCCCTAGCACACTCAATTCTGACACCCACAGCCACATCATAAACTTCAATACGCATGCTCATTCGACACATAACGGTTAGATGTAACCTATAAAATGAATTGTCGCACGTTCCAAGCCCAAGTATATAATAAGGTCCTATTGGTTCTTCAGAACTTGTCAGCCTTCATTCGCAACAAAAAATATCACAGTATCCGAAAAGCAAATCAATAATGAAAGTACATTTCAAGTAAAGCAGCTATGTTCTGCTAGTAATCTTCTTACGAGGCATTGACGACATTGGTTCGACTATTACATGCTTTTCTGGTGAAATTGTTATGGCATTACCCTTATAATCCATACATCTTGATAAATACACTTAGTTCAAAAATTTTCCACCTACATTCAATATTTTAGACCTGAACTACGTTTTTTTGGGGGGGGGGGTGCAATATCATGAGATAAATGAGATAAATGTTGAGGTCTAAGACAACATCACTTTACGAACATTGACGTGGTTTGTGTGAACTCAATTTGTCCCCCCAAAGTACATATTACTTCTCATTATGCTTTATATTTTACCGTAAAAGATATTGACAATGATGAAAACCTGATAACATTAGGATTTTTGAAACAAACTGTCATATCGAATTTAGTAAGAAATGTGTCTTAACAATAAAAAATATGTTCTGATTTTTTATAACAATAATTGGTGTAATTCAAATTATAAATTGTCTTACTCAATAGCTAGATGGGATTGTGTTACACCCTTTGCAGATGATTTATAAACTGGGCTTGGAATCCATGCATGCATTTTATCATTAACGTTAATCACTACTATTCAGCTCAAGGTCTTATCATATCGCAAATAATTTGTTTGAATATAATACATAATACATATATTTTTATATGATGTGTGATGTAATTAATACCCTGTATTAATACCTTAAACCATGTGTATTAGTTTTATATTTTCATGCATGTTATAAGGAAACATCGTAGCAAGACAGTAAGGACAAGGTCGAATGAATTTATAGTTGATTTTATCTAAATGTCACGTATTAATATTGGATATCATTTGCTTACTTAAACATCTTTAAATGGTTTTTTCCGACACAAACTGTCATATCGAATTGTGTAAGAAATATGTCTTAACAATGAAAATATGCTTCGATTTTAGCAATAATTGGTGCAATTCAAAATATAAATTGTCTGACTTAAAGGAGGATTTCGTGATCCTAGCATCCTCTTTTTATGACATTTTTAGTAGATATCCACGAAAAAAGCTTATTTCCAAAATTTCAGTTGATTCCGATTTTGCGTTTGCAAGATATGCATGATTATGTGTTGTAATTTCGTTCTGGTGCACCAGAACGAAATCCAAACTTGGCGATATTTTTGCTAAACGAATTAATCTGCAAGACATATTTGGTACATAAACATTATGTAGCCAGAGGTATCCAGTGGTGTAAAAATCTCAACTTTTTTGGGAAAAGTGGGGGATGAGGCTGTGGATCACGAAATGCCCCTTTAATAACTAGATGAGATTATGTTACACCCTCTACAGATGACTTATAAACGGGGTTGGAATCCATATATGTATTTTTTCATTAACTTTAACCACCCTATTCAGCTCAAGGTCTTAGCGTGTCGCAAACAATTTGTTAGAATATACATACCTAATACATATTTTTGTAGTACTTCAAAGGTATAGCTTCACTTGAAGGCTCAACACGTGTGATATAATTAATACCTGGTATTGATTAATACGTTAAATCACGTGTATTAGTTGTATGTTTTAATTCATGCTATAAGGAAACCATCGTAGCAAGACAGTAAGGACAAGGTCGAAGTTATAGTTGAGTTTTATTATCTAAATGTCACGTATCAACATTGGATATTATTTGGTTACTGAAGGGCTGGGGTATGAGCGACCTTGAAGTACCGGTATCTGGAGAGGGGAAGCAATGAGTTACCCCAAATCACAGCGACAGGTAGTGACTGGGCCGCCGAGTGCTAATATATATTTATTTTGGAAGGTTCGTGTTTGTTTTAAATTTTGGGGCGTTTTTCCAAAATTTGATATTTTTGGTGATATTTCAAAAAGCGACATGCCAAAGACAACTCTTTGGGCACATAGTTTGTTATTGTTATTGCAGTTCTTTTCCACATACCTACGTTAACATTCGATTGGGTGATTTACTAATATTATATATTTTATGACTGCAATTTGGCGTTTTCAATGCGTTTTACACGTATCATGAAATTAACGCAAATATCTAGTCACGCTGCTTTTAGAATTTTTACCTGATCGTCGGCTTTTGCAGGCAACAGAATGCAGATTGGCTCACGATAGATGTCGTATTCCTCTATGTGGTTCACTCATTGATAAAATGAGTTTGCATTCTTTGTAACAACACACACATTGCCGTCTGGAAACCGGGTCTGGTACTGATTTTGGGACAGCCAATAGACTTCAGCGCCGTATCAAATCTCATAAAAACCACACGACTGACGACTATGTGTTTATGTTTCCCGCACGAAAGCTTGTGTCTACATCTATTACTATACTTCTTTGGAAACGTTGACCTTTGACCATTCTTTGTATAACGCCCTGATATGACCTTGATATGTTCGCTTGATTGGGTACGTTATAGCATCCATTTCATTGTTAGGACTTGGTCAGTAGATAATACTTGCAGGGATACAATGGTGTGTGAGCATGGTGAAAGACTCATTATTGATTAGGCGCGGACATATTAAAGGCACATGTCCTTTGCGTGTATAGCAGAAAATTATAATAGAATGTGTGAATAGAATGTTTGGAATTTTGCAACTAAAATACTAACTGCATTCTGCATTATGTATTTATTTATTTATTTAGGCCTATGCCTATTTATTTATTTACTGACTTATTTATTTATTTTATTTATTTGGTATATTAGTTAGTAGGCCTGGTTAGTAATATTCCATGATAGGCCTATGTCGGTTTATTATTGATTGTTGATAACTTGACAACTTGATTGATTGATCGATTGATAGTCATTTCACATTATATTCCTAGTTTATAGGCCAATTTGAATAGCATCGTACATTAGATAAATAGACCTATCAGTATTGATTTATTCTATTCAGCAATATCAAGGATTACTATCAAACTTCTCATAGCTGATTGTCAGTTGGCTCAGTGGTAACGCAGTAGGTTTTACAACACCGAGGTCCCGGGTTCGATTCCCGCCTCTGCCTATTTTTTGCAAGGTTGAGAAAAAAATGAAATTACTGGACTGCAAACTTATTTGGCGCGCGATCTGAGCTGGTCCTTTTCTGGTGGCTGTGTCTGTTACAGGCACACTCCCTCTGCATCCAAACCAGGTTCACGCTCATTACACCTCCCTTAAGCATCTTTAAATGTTTTTCTCGACACGTTGTATTAAAGTGTATCTGTATTAAGGTTCAGTATTTCAATGGAAGAGAGTGGGTAATTAATCGCGAGGTGAGTATGAGTAAATAGTTACATATTCTCTATAATGTAGTTGTGGGTGTTTAATTTCAAATGTTTCATTTCAAAAATAGGATCTTTTACTTGAAATACCGCTATGACATAATCATCAATTTAGTAAATTGCCATAGTACATTACATTACATTGTAGGAAAGTATTATAATTGTAATATTAGCAGGTAAAAGTATTATATTGCTCCTTAAATATTAGCTTTAGAATAAATAAATTTTAACATGAATTTACAGCCATATTGTAAACTTTCCAATATTATTGTTTGGCTTAAGGTATCAAGTAATGCTATTAACTCCATTGAGCTCTTAAGATCAGAGTTCCTGTTTTCAAAACCCCTTATCAATATCACGTAGCCAGTGTCATCCTCCGTTGAGTACGACTCGAGGCGAGATGTTTTTAAATCCTACAAACGGGACTTTTTTGCGACAGACAACACTTTATCGTCGTATCATGGAATGGATCATGCAATATCCACAGTGTTTTACATGCTTT
This sequence comes from Amphiura filiformis, assembly GCF_039555335.1. Taxonomy (NCBI): domain Eukaryota; kingdom Metazoa; phylum Echinodermata; class Ophiuroidea; order Amphilepidida; family Amphiuridae; genus Amphiura; species Amphiura filiformis. The sequence continues at coordinate 679,015 of NW_027305499.1, forward strand.
TTTCGACATGTTGTATTAAAGTGTATTAAATAGAATTAAGAGTTATATCGGAAATAAGAATGTGCTCGATACATGATGTCATTGTTTTAAGGGCTGGGGTATGAACGTTTGGACAGTATTTTATTGTGGGATATTAGAGCACATCAGACATATCGAATTGCATTCTGAATACGAAGTATGTCATTCTGATATCAAATAATTTTGATTTTTTGAAATTCGCAATTCAATACACATTTTATGGCAAATCATTAAAATTGATATTTTTGATATTTAACAGTACTTGAAGTAAACTTTATAAATCTGATGATTTATACTTAAAGTGTATGTAGGTGGGATGAAAAGCCGACGATCAATTGAAAATTTTGACCTTTCGTATTGAAGATATGGATTTTTTCCCAAAACACCAAAAAAATTAGGTCTTTTTGGAAAAAAAATCCATATCTTCAATATGAAAGGTCAAATTTTCAATTGACCGTCGGCTTTTCCTCCCTGCTACATACACTTTAAGAATATGTCATTAGATTTATATAATTTACTTCGAGGACTGTTATTATATCAAAAATTTGAAAAATATCAAATTTTTATAATTTGTCATAAAATTTGTATTATATTGGGATTTTCAAAAAATGAAAAATATTTGATATCAGAAAGACATGCTTCGTATTCAGAATGCAATTCGATAGGTGCTCTCATGTCCCACAAAAAATACTGTCGAAACGCAATAAACGCTCATTTTAGATCCCTTAACGTGGCAATTTGGTGATAATCGCTTCTTTGGGTTTTTTTATGATCCAAAAGTATGCATTAATCCATTGTCTTTGACTTCGAAAAAAAAATCTTGATAACGATAATTTTTTACCTTAAAAGTAAATTTCGGTTTCATTCTTCTCACTTAACCATGATCTTAACTTTACCTTAACAAAATCGAAATTTGAGCCTTACTTTGCCCATTCCCTCGATATAAACTTTATGAGATATCGTATAGTCAAGACTTTATGGAGAGCGCTGGAATACTCCTCGTTGTAAAGTAAAAGTTCCCCAACTTCTTAATCATTTCTAGGAATTGCCAGTCGCCTTAAGCAATGCCCCTTTTTAAACCTTTATAGCAAAATGAGCTCTTATATTTTACCATAACCAAATTCATGTCTTTATGTCTTTGTGGAGTTCGCTAAATTAGCCATGAAATTGGTTTGTTTCTCGGATGCACCTGTTCTTTGTATGGAGATCAACAGGTGCAATGATAATGCAACTGGAGCACCTGTTTCTTTAAGCATTGAGGTTTACATTTATTTTTTGAGGACAAGGTCTTATCTAGTGCATGACATATATGCCTAAAGCAAATAGTATTCAAATAAAACGCTACTAAAACTGAATGAACACTAATGGCGCCCTCAATTACGACTTCTTCCGTAGACATTTTGTTTTTCCATTTCAATTGCACTTCTGTATTTTTCATATCAATGCATTTAACATTCATTTGTTTAATTTTAGATTTATTCAGTAATTGATTCAAGTTTGCCAATTCCTGGTGCTGTCTAGTTTTGTTTGGTTTTTCTTTAATTCCCAGACAGTTCAACATTGAACATAAAACAGCCATAGGGAATGTTTACCCAGTTGAACCATGTCTTGCGTTCTTTTCCCCTTCAGCATAGTTATATGCTGCTTTTAGAAACAGTCTTATTTAGCCTACCATATAATGCAGATAGGATTAGTCTTTTTTTATTTCCATTACCTTGTATCTTTCGATTGTAGACTCTGATTATGACAGAGTGCTGGATCAAGGTCAGAAAACCTGTTGCTCCCTATGATCGTACTTCGTTCATTTACAGCATATACTTCAAACTCTGTTAATCTTGTGTTTTTCCGTAAGTAATTTGCTTCAACTTCCTACGGCATTATAGACTAGACAAGATTTTAAAAAGCACTCATGAGACGTTTTCTAGTAAAGTTGGCATCCTAGCCACGTATCGTACTGAGTCTATGACCTCAGCAATTGTTCGTTCACATTGGTATATGGCAAGGTTATAGCGTTCATTGTCGATACTTCACAGATACGTTCGCTGTTTCGTTTTTATCCTTGTTAACCACATTGTTGACATCTTATGTCTAAAATTAAAGGCTATGCAATTAATTGACCAGTACGTTATTTTGAATCTATGACCTCAGCAACTGTTCACAATGGTAATGTTAGCGTGTGGATATTGCACAGATAAGTTCGCTGTCTCGTTGGTTGATATTTTATATCAATCATGTCAATTGCACTTCTATGTGTTTCATATCAATCAATTTGTTTAATAGTTTGTTTGTTCAGATTTATTCCGTAATTGATTCCAGTTTGCCAACTCCTGGTGTTGTCTATTTCAACCGTCGTAGTTTTTTCTTTATCCGTTCAGATCGGTCCTTTAATTCCTATACAGTTCCACACAAAACAGCCATAGGAAAGGTTTACCCAGTTGAACCATGTCTTGCGCTCTTTGCGCCTTCAGCATAGTTATATGTTGCTTTTAGAAACAGTCTTAGCCTAGCATATAATGCAGATAGGATTAGTCTTTTTATTTCGAAGTTTCTTGCAGATTACCTTGTATCCTCCGATTGTAGACTTTGAATATGACAGAGTGCTATATCAAGGTCAGAACACTTGTTGCTCCATATGCTCTTTGTGATTGAACTTCGTTCATTTACAGCACACTTCAAACTTGTTAATCTTGTGTTTTTCGGTGAGTTATTTGCATTAACTACCTACGGCATTATAGGCTAGACAAGATTTCAATAAAGCACTCATGAGACACTTTCTAGTAAAGTTGGCATCCTAGACACGCGTTATTTTAAGTCTATGACCTCAGCAATTGTTCGTTTACATTGGTATATGGCAAGGTTATAGTGTTGATTACTTCACACAGTTACGTTTGCTTATTCGTTTTTTATCCGTGTGTAAACTAAGCCTATGGAATTAACCAGTACGTAAATCTTTTAACGCACATTATTTTAACAAGGGTCTCCTCTAGATATATCCACCATAATGGGCTGTGCATGTTTATACTCCTGGGGAGAGCAAATAATAAAATGACCTTGAAAACAATACTTGCCCTATCTCAGCAGTTGAATAACATTATTAGATTTGTGGTGCATAACATATGCTTATTCAATTCATCCGGATATGTTTTATTTCTATAGTGATCTTCCGGTCCTACGAAATATACTCAACTTTTAAACACATTTCCATGTTGAATGAATATTTGAATCAGGTCATATAGATATAGAATCCAGACACTTACTTAAACAAGGAATGCGGCATATTACCCTATTTTGCAAAACTTGTGGTAAGTAACTTTGAAATCTAGGAAATCTGAAAGTAAATAAACCATCATATTGTCACATTCCAGCCAACGGTTACATTACAATACACGTTACGGTTTCACGCGTATTTTTGTGGACAAACACAACTTACTTACATACATTGAAATGTGTCTAAGCCTTGGAGAAATTCGTTGGAAAGTTTGGTTGTAAGCAACATTCAGCTGAGAAAGAGGACAACACTCCCCAAGATATTAATAAAAACATACCGCAACATATGTGTTGATATATCCCGGTTTATCTGGGAGTATTAGAGTCAGGTAACCCCATTGAATGTATTTCACTCCAATTATGTGCTCAGTGCAACGGTATATCACTGAGATAGACATATTATAGTGAGACGAATGATCATGCTTTTATAAAACATGACTTGCTTAACGGGGTACTACACCCCTGTGGTCAATTTGTGACTATTTTTGCATTTTTCTCAAAAAATAATAACACACTGGTAACAAAAGTTATGTATATTATTGGGGCATGGAATCCAATTACTACACTGAAATTTCAGTGACTCAAGACAAGCGGTTCAGTATATATGATAGGAAATGAGGTACATTCTAGCGGTACCTTATTTCTTATCATAAATAGCGAACCGCTTATCGTGGGTCACTGAAGTTCCAGTGTAGTAATTGGATTCCTTGCCCCTATAATATACATAACTTTTGTAACCAGTGTGTTATTAGTTTTTGAGAAAAATGCAAAATAGACACAATTTATCGAGGGTGTAGTACCCCTTAACTTTTCCTTTTGTCTGAAAATATAGGATAACAAATGTAGTTAACTTATACATTCTGCAGTTAGCCTCTTTTTTGTTTTCATGTGCTAAGCTTGTAGATCGTCCAGGATAGGGGTATTAAGTTTGCAATAAGGATCTCGAGACGTTTATCATGTTTATGTAACAAAACATGCGTACAATAAGAACATTCTGTTGGGGCAACTAAGAGCGTGTTAAAATAGTTATAATCAACAAAGTATAAATATTTTGCACAATGATTTCAGTATTTCAAACTAATAATTCCCAGAACAACATTAGGCTTCTTTTTTTTTGTTCCAGTATAAATATATTTTGAGTTTCTGTTTTCAAGAAAGAGGTAGTACAGTAGTAAAGTTGGTCATGCAGTACAAAACATACACAACTAACCCCTATTAATACAAAAGCTTAGTATTATGTTGCATGTGATATTAAGGTTAGCAACTAAACATCTCTAAACTAAACAACTAACCCCCTTAAATAATGGCCATTATTCAACAAGGGGCTATTGTATTACAAATGCGTTGGAAGCGGATTTTATTTCTGCGTATTTTGACACCTCATTTGATACGATAGCTTAGAAAACAATAAAACACAGGCCAATTTAATGTAGTAAGGTCCAGATTTGAAAGTTGCACTTACATACATTACAAAAACACTTAGATATCACTACAAAAACTTCCTTCCATTATACTGAATACAAAATCAATACAATTTACTGCAACTTTTAAATCTTGGGTTACATTGATTTAAATGTACGCGATGACGTCAATATTTAGTCAATTGCTTCAAATGAGGTGTCAAAATGGGCAGAAATGAATAATTCTGCTTCCAACGCATTTTACAGATTTGTAATACAAACTTTTTTGAAATGTTTATTTTAAACTGTTGCGAGTTGGTAGTTCACAGCATTCTGCATTTATCATTACAATTCATAGCTAGTGCGTAGAAAAATCCAAATATCACAGATATACTTTTGTAGGTCATGTGGTTCGTGAGTTGTGTTGTAATATGTAAAGAGGGCTGAAGCAACAATACTTTTCTAAAACGTACATAACTCATTCAAAACAATAAATCAAGCCAGTTTTCAAAGTATAAGATTTGAAGAATGAACTTTTGCAAAACATCAAATTATTTTTCAATAATATATTGATTTAGATAATGGAAATCGATTTTTTGCAGCTTCGACCAACAATACCTAGTCTACCCTTAAAACGCGGATGTAAAATGTAAATCTACACTGGTCTTAAGAGATTGCTGCTATCTCAGCGCCTCAATTGGACACGGTTGTTGCTCATACATAATCCTCTTCATTCATACTCACGACTTGTAAACGCGATAGATAAATATCAAGACACAAATCCAGAAGAATAAGCAGAAGCGCCAAGGTGATAATTATAAGTGACCGCTGAAGTGTTTTGATGAGGCTCTTATAAAACCAGCGAGGTTTAGAGAGAAAATATTGTGACCATTTCAAATGATTTGTTAAGTAAATGAAAAGTGTATTTGTAATGATTTTGGTTATTTAACCAAGACATTTTCTATTGTTGGGCAAAGGATTTTAGTCTATTGATGCCTAAAAATAATAAGATAAACGTACGTGGGTGGACTGACAAAATTTGCCAGTAGGAATCGATCCGGGGCTTTCCAGATTACAGGATATTCAACCATTTTCCATGGTTAATATCGGAGAGGGATTATGATCTAGTGTTTCAGCGACCATATGATTACTAAAATATTAAAATAATACCATGTATTCCAAAGTGTAGGCTAATTCTTGTTATCATGTAATGAAGGTGTCATTCTTTTTTGATTATTTGATTGAGTTGAGTTATTCAAAATCAGACCATAAACTGGTACTAGCTCCAGTCTTTTCTTACCATCTGGCCTTTTTTACGCTAGATCATTGCGATTTTTAGGGTGACATTAAATCACCAACATCTTTCTAAAACCCAGTGTGATAAATTGAATATATGAATACAAAAGCCACCCAAGTCCATACTTTGGCCAAATTGAGTTAAGCATGGGAAATTGTTGCTATACATAGGCCTGTCATATGTATGAAAGAACAACTCAAATTCATCCTCTGTGTCTATTGAGCATGTGAAAAATAGCATGTATGAAAGAATCACCCAATTCCATGATTTGAGTCTTGTAACACATTGATTGAAATCCAGTATGTATAAAAGTCCACTTGTAACACATTCATTGCTAGAGTGACTTTTGAAAAAGACGGGTTTAATAAAGGAGAGTGTGTGGTTTATATTACATGGCAGAATGCTTATCAACATTATACATACCGGTGTGCTTTATTTTGTATTATCTTACTAGTGGTAATCTCATTCTAACATTGTTCTCTTTGTATATGATTCAAAAAACCACCCAAGTCCAAAATTTAAAATGAACCCCACGAAGTCCCTGAAATGCTAATCGTCATACCTAAAACAGGTTAATCCACTCATTTGCACGTAAAACTTAGCATATTGACCAGGTAAATCTAACTGAAGGAATTAAAATGATACACGGGTTTTTCTCTCAAAATCACTTCCCATGGACTTGGGTGGCTTTTGTATTCATGTATTCAATTGTAGAAATACCTTAACTGTATATTGGCAACTATACGAAGATTTTACAGCCACTTAATTTGTGGCAAAATAAGGACTTTTTGGGAGGCATAACATAGATATTATCACTTTTCTGTGGTATTCTCTATCTGCCATTTTATCAAAATCGTTCATTAGTGTGCTTTACTAAATGTATCTGGACGAAAACGTAAACAAACATAAGCTCTAGGCAGTAGCTTGTCGATTCCAGTGCACTTCTGACCATGTCGTTGTCAATGTTGATTTTAGACAATCTTCACCTAATTTCCTTTTGTATTCTTTGTAATTAAAGGTCATGGGTCGTAAATGCCAACAAATATCTATAGTAAATGTAAATCTATTTATAGTACATGTATATTACAGGTTTGAAAAGCCCAAACGCATTTCAATGTAAACGGAGCCCACTGCCTTACGTTGCCACGATAAAGGTACCTTCAATGAGTTTCCACCTTGGATAGCTTCAAGAAAATGTACTTAAATAATAACTGACAAAAATTCAACCCTTACGATTGATGAGAGTGTGCAAGTCAATGAAAACATGGCAGTCTTGCTTCATTACCTGGATATAATCAATATGTGTCCTTTTGTCGAGGTTAGGGTACTGCAGGGCATGACGTTGTGAGAAATGTTGTATCTTTTACATGAATGTCATCACTCGCTGTTCAAGTCAGTCATTTATTTTTAAGAATAAAGAATACACATATAAATTTATTTTCAAAAGAATCATCGAATGAACCCTTTATTTGCCCACATGTTTAATTCTAATTCTATCAGAGACCTCACAAGGAATCGGGAACAAGAATGTCGCGTATTTGAAGTAGTTGATCTAATAATCTAATTATTCGGTTAGTTTGTTTGCCAGCGCCGGATGTAATTTCCCCGCCCCTAAGGCACAGAATGCCAGGCTATTTTGACGTCTACTGCGGCTAATTAGAAAGGTACATTTAATGATCCTTAACTTAATCTGATAGATTCTAATGATATTGTCCTCAGTATGCCTAATTGAATGATTAGAAACTGGGTTGTTGTGTTAGGATATGTTGAGATGTCGACGAAATGAAGCACACACACACACACACACCCCGATGAGTTGAAATAAAGTCTGCACAAAAAGTAACTCAGCTGTTATAAATACGCCTATAGCTTCAGAAATAATAATTATTCCCACTATATTTCTACATAGAAAGAAGGACGATTTATTTACGCGCATTTTGATACCCCATTTGTCAAATGTCGCTCAATATTAACAACACAGTAGTGCTTTTTAAGAAAAAAAAACCCGAATTTAAAAGTTGCAGTTTACAGCGATCAATGTTTTTACGCAAGCATTGTGGCACGTAACACCCTCCATTTATCTTCGCGCTGACTTCAAATCAATACAAATAGCTGCAACTTTTAAATTCGGGTAATTTTCTTTAAAAACACTGCTGTGATGTTAATATTGAACGAAATTGAAACGCAAATAAATCGTCCTTCTTTCTATGTTTAAATATTGTGGAAACAATTATTAGTCCTGAAGCTATAGGCGTATTTACAACAGCTGAGTTACTTTTTATGCAGACTTTATAATTTGTCTCTTCTGTTATCTCTCTGCTATTGTTTGTTGGTGTATGTGTGTATAGGATGGCATGGTAGGTGGGATAGCGAGGCGGTTGGTGTGTGGTGATGTTTGTAAGTGGAGGTGTTCATGTGTCATTTACTATCGTTATCCTTAAGGTGGTACTACACCCCTTGATAAATTTAACTATTTTTGCTTTTTTTTTCAAAAAATAATAACACATTATAGTGGCAAGGAATCCAGTTAGTACACTGGAATTTCAGTGATTCAAGACAAGCGGTACATCATTTCTTAATAAACCACTTGTCTTGAATCACTGACATTTCAGTGAAGTAATTGGATTCCTTGCCCCTATAATATACATAACTTTTGTTACCAGTGTGTAGTTATTTTTTGAGGAAAATGCAAAATTAGTTACAACATTTTGCAGGGGGTGTAATACCACCTTAATGCCTTGACTCAAATGCTACTCTCTAATAGTCTTACATAGATCTAATATGTTAAATCGAGGCAACGACATCTCATTTGGGATCTCAATCAACAATAAATCATTTTAGTTAAATAAAAATTTGTTTACACAACCGTTACAAAATAGGCAACACACAAACTTATATCCGGTATATCATAATAATAACAGCAACCCCATGGCGGATCTTACACACCCGACATACCTTTCAGCACCATAACGCGTAAGAGATAAAAAATATTTGAAATAATGTGAGGACCTGAACGCCGGCAAAATGTTAAACCCGTTTTAAAAGTACAAATGTATAATGACATTAGATTGTTGTTTTCTGTGTTTTCAGTAAGTCACCTGCTTCTAAATAAAATTGATTTAGTACCAGTAAAAACAGAACATTCCTACATCGTAAACAATTTTCCAGCAAGTATATATTTTAACTGAACAAATCGTTTTGCAACACTGAAAAACGCATCATAAACACGCATTCTCATTCGCTACACTGAAACGATTGGATCTAACCTATGAATCAAAATTATCGGTTTTTGGCGGATTATATAGCTCGAAAGCTGGGCTCGAAAGCCCATTATTGGTCATGTCGACTTCTTGAGAACTTGTCAGCCTTCATTCACGACAAATATATCACAGTGTCCTCAAAGCTAGGTTTGAAATCAATATGAAAGTACAGTACAACTGATGCAGCTATGTTACACTGTAATCTTATTACAAGGCGTCAGTGAATTTGGTTATACTGTTACATGTTTGCATCGTGAACTTTTGATGGCATTACCCCTATAATCCATACGTATCTTGTTAAATACACACAGTCCAATGTTTTTCATCTAAATTCTATATTTTTGAGCTGAACTACTCGCACACATGATGAATCAATAATACGTTAGCTAAATAAAGAATAGCCGCGATACTTTGAGCTTCAATGTGGATTTGTTCTTGGCACAATGTCATGAGATACATGTTGAGGTGTAGGCAACTATCTTTGCAGAGTCATTGACGTAGTTGGTGTGGACGTAATTGTCGCCGTAGCATTTATTTATATAGTCTTCAGATGTTTTTCATACCTTGCTATATATTGACAACTATAAAATGATAATAATAATTATTTTGATGTTTGACACAAAGTGTCACGTCGAAGATTTCTGTATTTCAAATAAATTTGTATTTAAAAGAAAAATCAAAATTATTTGACATCGGTAAATCTTCATAGAAGTACAATGTAAGCATTATATCATTGTATTACTCTTAAGATAATCCATAAAAAAACCATTGTTTGTTTTAATCAAGAATAAATTTACAGGTCGCGATTCAAAACATTATTAGTCACCTGAATATTGATATAACTCCTTTGAGTGCAAAGGTTATAGTTCCTATTGTCAAAACCCCTTAGCAATGTAACGTCGCGAGTGTTCAACCTCTATTGAGAACGACCCGAGGCGACATGTTTTAAAAATCCAACAAAGGGAGACCTTGTTGCTTATAGGCAACTAGGCAACACCCCGTCGTTGTATCATGAAATGGATCATGCAAGAGTCAAATAGTAGAGTGTTTGTTACAAGTCGTGAGACTTGTGAGATTGCTTTGTAAATCTCACTTAGTTGCCTTATCAACAAACATAACATATTAATTATTTTAAGTGTATCATGAATTTCAATGTGACTGGTATATAGCTTATATAACTTGGTTTGTCGTTGGTAAGAATCAATGAGATAAAACTTGCAACCAAATATATTTCCAAAAGAAAATGGGAATTTGATGAACAAATGACGTCCTTAATTTGTTTGCTATCTTTTTTCTTTTTTTTTTTTTTCATTTTTCATGATCAAAAAGCCATTCATTACGTTTCATTACCTTGAGAGAATTGATCAAAATTGAATTCCCTCCTAAGGTTCGTACCTGTCAATGAGCTGACCAGATCACAAGGATGTCATTATATAGGGTCCACAACTTATAAGTTTCCCTCTAAATACTTTTTAAAATAAATCAAAAAATATTTGACAAAATGCCAATATGTAAAACGGTATGGGTAGCCGTATTTGTTGTACACATATGGACCAAATTATAGCGTCACATGTCATTGCGTTTAGTCTCAATGGTTCATTATGTAAAAAAAAGAAATCGTTTTAGGAGTCATAGGAGTCAGCTCTCAAACAATACAGTAAGCCAGGTCTATTCATGTGTTTGTTAAAGAAAATCTGACTCACTATGGACTCAGATGCAACTTTTAAAACGGCCTCTTTTCTTACACAATTAACCATTGCGACTGAACGCAATGACGTTTGACACATGTGTAAAACAAATAGGGCTATAAATATCTGTTTACATTTCTACATTTCGTAAAATATTGTTTGTCTTATTTTAAAAAGTATTAGGGAGGAAACTTATAAGTTGTGGACCGTATAGTTAGAGGCAGTATATAACACAAATGGGTTAATGAGTTACATAAAAATGACCTTTGTGGTATTTAGTTCCCAGGAAGTGGGTTTTGCCTGAGGCAATTTGTGGTTAAATGTTGATCCCTCACTACAAGAGTTATTACCGTTGATTTGGTTGGAAAAGGAAGTGAGACATGATCAAATCTCTCTAGGTAACAAAACGTAATGTATATTTGACGAAAATATATTTTCGAATATGAGTCGTGGTAAGTATTACGTTAAGTTGTTACTCTGAAAGATTACAAACACGGAAGCAAAATATTTTTACCCAAGTTTGTTTGTTCAGCCTTCTTCAAGAATTGATTCCAGTTTATTAATTGCTAATGTTGTATATCAATTGCTAGTGTTGTATTTTTTCATTAATCAACCGAGTCGATCGTCAAATTCCGAGACAGGCACCTCATAGTAGGGACGTTTTACGCAGATTGCATCATGTATTGCGTTAGTCGTCCCTTCGGCATAGTTGTATGTTGCTTTTAGAAACATTCTTATCATAATGCTAACGAGATTAGTCTTTCTTTGTATTTTTCGTTTTGTAGACTGTCATTATTACAAATCGTACTTGTTGCTCCCTATAGTGATAGTCACAGTTCATTCTTAAAAATCTGTCCTAGTTTTTCTTAAGCTATTTGCATTTCAAATATTGTTATTATTATTATTAGTAGTAGTAGTAGTAGTATTATTATTATTATTATTATTATTATTATTATTATTATTATTATTATTATTATTATTATTATTATTATTATTATTATTATTATTATTATTATTATTATTATTATTATTATTGTTGTTATTGTTAGAGAATAAGGGTATTGTTTTAGCCGCTGCCGTGCATCTATCGTCTCATATCACACGGGTACCAATAAGATTACAAGAACGTTCTCACCTATTTAAGAATAGCTAATATTTCTTTCTTTCTTTATTTATTTCTTTATTTCTTTCCTTTTTCTTTCTCTTTCTTTCTTTCTTTCTTTCTTTCTTTCTTTCTTTCTTTCTTTCTTTTTTCTTTCTTTCTTTCTTTCTTTCTTTCTTTCTTTCTTTCTTTCTTTCTTTCTTTCTTTCTTTCTTTCTTTCTTTCTTTCTTTCTTTCTTTCTTTCTTCCTTCCTTCCTTCCTTCCTTCTTTCTTTCTTTCTTTCTTTCTTTCTTTCTTTCTTTCTTTCTTAAATTCTTTCTTTCTTTCTTTAATTCTTTCTTTCTTTCTTTAATTCTTTCTTTCTTTCTTTCTTTCTTTCTTTACTTCTTTCTAGACTAGACTTTTCCTAATTAAGTTTACGTCAAACGAAGTTGGTGATGGCTTCATCAAGTCATACTGATATGTTTTATTCATTTAATGACCTTACAGTTTGTATTTAATGCATGAAACTTGAGTTACACATTCCCATGTTCAATCAATATTGGAATCGGGTCACATAGATACAGAATCCAGACACTACTTAAACAAGGAATGTGGCATATACCCTATTTGTGACCGACTTGTAGCAACTAACTTTGAAATCCAGCAAATCTGAAACTAAATAAACCGTCATATTACCACCTTCCAGCCAAAGGTTACAATACACGATGCGGTTACATACGTATAGTTTTTTGTGGACAGAATCTGAAGCTTCCCTACATAAATTGAAAGCCTTGGAGACTTACTTTCTATAACATTCAGCTGAGTAAAGGGCAACATTACTCAAGATATTGCAAAACAACATACCCAAGATATGTGTTGATGTACACTAGCATCCCGGTTTATCTGGGAAGTATTAGTATTCATGGTATTAGGTAACAAAGTTAAATATATTTCACCTCAAATCTGTTAATCCTCTGTTCCTCTTACCCTACGTGTTTTACTAGTGTGCTTGCTTACCTATTGTTCATCCTCGTATAGAACATGTCTTGGTTAATATTAATGTCACACTGTGACCTTCTTAGGAACTGCTTATCCGATGTATGTAAGAACGTTGTTTGTCTTGTGTAATGCCTATTTTGCTACCAGATAATCCCACAGAGAGCGAAAATTTGACTGTATGCAATGTAACTGCAATCTTATTTAACCAAATATGTTAATCCTCTATTGTTACAAGGTAAACTTCAAACTTCAGATTAATTGACGTAGCCAGTTCTATGACACCTTTTTTCTGCTTACTTAAAGTCTCTGGTGGAATAGCGAGATAGATAGTTCTCGCAAATAGAGGAGAAAACTGAGAATACGTTCATACGTTGGCCACATGTTGCAATAAGTTGTTGTCCATTACCGATGTAAAGTAGTATTTTTGATATCTCTTTCTTCGGATCTTTTGCTAAATATGAAATCAATCACCATTCTAATCTAACAAGCGTGAACTCAACTCTATCCGCGATGTTTGGGTGTATCACAAAGTGTACCTACCAGCAAAAAAGTTCCCCCAATTTACAACTGGGTAGAGTGGGGCAGCTGTCTTTTCCAAGGACCCAAGTAATCGGCCCTGACGAGGAAATGGGGTTTGGATCCACAACCTTGTGGTCTTGTCGAACGCCATTAATGTTCGGTTATCGTGTTCTCGTCAAAAGAATACGAAACAAAGTATTACTCCAGATAGTAACAATGAAAGATGGCATTTGACATTCAACTTATAAATGTCTTTATAAATGCTTTAGGGCAAAGGTCTGGATAAAGGAGGTTGGCCTGTGTACTAGTTTCACTTTCTATTCTATAACGTAGACTGTATGATAAATCTAATAAACTTGGCTACTTTCAGCACTCCGTTTCAACCGACCTATTTACACATATCAAACATTAATTAACACGATATTTCTATTTCGATTGATGTTTTTCGTTCAAGATCAGGTCCTTAACTTTTACTCACTATAAGCTAATTGTGACATTTACTTTGAATTTGCGATGGACTATTTTATTAAAAGGCTTTTTTTAGAACAAATACTATGATTACTACTAATTTAAACAGAAATCAGCTATGTAAAAATATCACCAAGGTGTTTTTCAAACTTAAAATGCAGTAATTTGTTGAACTTTTTCTGTTAATTGTATAACATTGTTTTTATCACTCACCGACATAACCTTGGCATCCATCTATAAAACGCGTTAGTGACTTATGTTTGTCTTCAATGTGACTGCATGAACAGATAACTAACAGAGACCAAAGCTATAGTCTATTATATCTACCTCCTGTCAGCGGCACTAGCTTTGAAGTACAGCGTGTACTGCGTTGGCTTAACGTTGTTTCTTGCGTGTACATATGCGCCACGTTGATCGTGCACGTAAAACTATATGTACACGCACCATGTAACGCTAAGCTAACGGATAACACGCTTAACTTCAAAGCTATGGCCGCTGACTGGTGGTAGATAGATTACATGCAGTTACAGATGATTGACGTTTTCAGTGCAGTTTTGACCATGTCTAGGTCAGCGTTGATTTAAGGAAAATGTCCGTTTTTCTTTGTAATTTAAGGTCAAAAATGATCTATAGTTAATGCTCGGAAAAGATTAAGAGAAAAAAGTTTGTAAAACCCAAACACTGCATATTGGTCTTACTTAATTATTACAAATTGATATTGATATTTCGAAGTACACTTTATAAATCCAATGATATGTACTTAAAGTGAATGTAGCTGGGAGGAAAAGCCGTTTATTGTTTGAAAATTGTGACATTTTTTTGAATTCTTGGCATGCATTTTCATAATACTCTTAATCTTTATCATTCTGTTTTAATATTATGAGTACCAGAGGAAACCAGAAACATTTCAATGATTACTTGTGACATATTTGGACACAAGATGAATAACCGTGCGAAGTTGGTAACCATTCAATTTTGTTTTGACATTTTAAGGTTACATGTAACTTGTTTAGGTTAGATAACTGTCAAGAAAATGAAGACATGTGGGTTAAAAAGACACATGAGTCTTAACCAATACCTGTGGTTATGGTTTTTCAGCACCCTAGAGTAATATGAAAAGCAACCCAAAGCCAAGCTATCGTGCTACAACCACGATAACCTCGAATCATACTAATCCATTTTCAGGGGCGGATCTCAATAGAACTTAGAAGCAAATCCGGTGCATACACCTTAAATGTTACAGAATAGAGGAAATGACTTCAAAAGAGTGGGGATAGGAAAGAAAGCAAGGACGAAAAAAGAGATGAGACAAATAAACACTTAACGTTCCCATAAATGGAAAGCCTTAATGCACACCTGATGTTTTCAATACCTAATATACATGAATTAATTGCAATCGACGTGATTTTAGTTTTCGACTCTTCTGTCACCTTATAAGAGTCAATACGGTTGCACTCGTGGGTATGAATGCAATAGGAGATACTAGATTGACTAGAGCAACATAATAAGAAAAACAACAAAGAAAAACAATTAGGAGAAGAAAAGGTAAAAAAAGCAAAACAAGACTAATAATAGTGAAATATTTGAATTGTCAATTCTTGAAATAAGCCTATTCTGGTCTTGTCTCGTCTTGTATTGTTGAATACTGTCACACGCCCCAAAAGTTGGAGCTAAGTGGATATGATTGATGGTTAAGCAGTCGTCACTGACGAAGTTACTTGAAGCAGTGCTCTGTAGCTGCTGCTTTGAATGACTTAGTACTGGTAATGTTGGTGATCTCTTCTAGTAATGGGTTTCAATCTCTAGTTGTGAGAGGAATAAGAAATCCTTGTGGGTATAGGCTTGGTGTATGATCTGTATGAGTTACACTAATATTATACTTAGCTTACAGAAAATAATTGACCTTTGAACAGAATAAGTATGATCAAAACGAGTGTGGTAATTCTGATAAATATCAATGAAGTAATAAAAACTTGTTTATGAAGTGATCATAACATATTAGTTACAGTCATGGACAAAAGTTTGGAATATTTGTATCAAATGCAGTTTTCAATCATATTAGGAACAGATTTATTGTTCTGGAGTAGTGCTCAGTTGAATTTAATTGAAAGATATGAATGTCCTTTGATGTTTATATCACACAGTTTGTCAATTAAACAAAGAATAACCTGAAGAAGCGCATTGCAATGGAAGGATCACACAATCGAAATACTTTTTGGCGGCCTCTTTGTATCACAAAACGAGAATAAAGACACTAGCAAACTTTATTGTTTAAACAAAAACTTAAACTCTCACTGTGACATGTTCAGATAAGTCTCTTGCTTAAGAAAACACATCTCAATATTTGGTGTGTCCACCCCTTGCCAGTTCAAGGTCATTTACGCAACGAGACATTCCCTCGACCAGGTTTGCTAAGGTCCCTTGTGGAATATCTTGCCAGCAAGCAATGAGGGCGTGTCTAAGTTCCTGCAGGGTGATTGGTTGGTTGTCCATGTTACCTATCCTGCTGGATACTTCTGCCTATAAGTTCTCTATAGGGTTCATATCCGGGCTCAAAGCCGACCAGTCCAGGTGTTCTACATCTCATGTTCAAGGAATTCCCTCACGCGTAGGGCTCTGTGTGCCGTGGTGTTGTCATCTTGGATCACGAAATTGTTCCCGAAGTCTCTTCTTGCAAACGGAATCATAACTACATGTATATCAATAACATACAGGTATTGGTCCTGGTTCACGTGTCCTTCTAGCATGTAGAGGTGGGATTTCGAGCTACTGTGATTCTGCCAACATCTCCATGGACTCTAAGAAGGATACAATCCTCAAGCAGCGCTTGACCAACCTGTCTTCGGACCTTGAATCGGTCATCTTGGCTATAGAGGAGGAACCGGGCGTACCCCATGATCAGAAATATCGTATACAACAGACAGATGCAACAAAATAAAGCTGGTTTCTTCACACTGTAATGCAAAAGCCAATGTAACCTTAAATTATATCGCTAAAATAACTGCAAAAAGGAGGCCCGATGGTTCATTGGTCAGGCATAAGAAGTCATTGTCCTACATTAGGTATTGTGTGATATGGAATGGTACCTAAGACCTTGTCAGACACCCGTGATCCATTGAATGGCTGACGGGTCATTATTGGTAAGAAATCTGCACTAATAAACAGGGTTATGCAAAAAAATAAAAATATTCCAAACTTTTGTCCATGACTGTAATATCGCTAATATATCCAATAGTACGAGTATGTTGAGTGCACCCAATGTGGGGGTACATGGTGTGTCTTTAAAGCAAAACGTGGATTTTATTTAATCAATTTACAAATTTCTGAAAATAAACAGTCATCAGAATCTATTAGAAAGGTCCGTGCATGGAATTTGTAATTGTAAACTTTAATGGTAAGAGAAAGGGAACAAGTTATGCATGATAATCGGCTGTCGAGTAATATATAAGTCGAAGCTAACTAATTTGATTGGATCAAAAATATAAAAGTTTGTATTTGTTTTAACATTTTAAATAGCACGTATGACTTATTTCATTATCGACATTTATATTAATTCAATATGAAGGGTTCAAAAACCTGTAGCACAGTTTATATCTTTAGCTGGCATGTCTACGCGTATCCGAAACTAAAAACGTAGGCATGTTATTTCCTTTTCGGGTATGCTGATGTAGTTTATAAGCTTTCTTAGGAAGTACTGAGATTGGTGGTTTATGTCACCTGAAACCAATAAAAACAATTTTACCAATCGTTTTATCGATCAACGAATTGATTACCTATAAATATTTCCTACTCTAATTTGGTGAAATATTTATTCGAATTTCTTGTTCGACAATGCCTCATATATCAAAAACAATTTAAAAAAATCTACAGCCATGCTTGCAAAGTGGGGAATTGCATAATGCTAATAGCTGTACGTGTGGCAGGCTTTTACTTTCACTTTGTGAGTCTGGTGAGTGGTTTTGCATATCAGATGGGGTAGATTGAGTTAGACATTTTCTTAGACTCAACTGTTTGGTATTCAAGCAGTAGCATTTCATTATTGGGCGGGAAGAACTCATAATGTGCATTTTCACTGTTAGGTAACAGTTATATATAACTCATCCAATTAAGCAATATTGTCAATTCGATGGGGACACACAAATTACCGTTCAACGTCATTGTAAAGAAGCAAAATAAAATATATGCCATACGTAACTGAGATATAGAGGAATGTATTGTAGACATTGGCCATTTTCTAGATTTACACATATAATCCAATATTATATAGGAACAGTTTTCATTATTGACATCATTTACCCAATCCAGTGGGAGCACGTGTGGCCGAGTGGATAAGGCGCCCGACTCATAATCCGGAGGTTGTGAGTTCGAGCCCCGCTCGTACCCACGTGTTGTGTCATTGGGCAAGGCACTCTATCCTCATTGCCTACTGGGGGATGTGGTTGGGTTGGATTGGATGTTTGTATAATAGTTGTTTGTTTCAATGTTGCAATATTGGCGCTGATTAAGCTGCTGCTTGCAAATTACACTGTGTCTGTTTAGGTGTGTTTAATGTACAATTCTAGCAATTTGACCTGCGGGTCACCATTAGAGTTTGAAATAAAACCTTCCTTTTTTTTCTTCCATGTATTGGATGGACAAGTGACCTTTTAAGTCAATGATACACAAATCTTACCAATAAGAGTAATCGTATAAGCAACTTTATTGGTCAACTTTGCAATCGCACATTACGAATCTGCTGAGCAGACAGGCGCCTGGTACAGCAATCTGAACTGTAATAAAAAGGTTCAAAAGGTGTTAGAAAGCTTTAAACTGCCTGAATGTCCTTAACATCGCTGGAAGAATCATGGCACCTTATTCTGAATGAAAATTTTTATCCTCTAGTTATGAAATGTTACACTGTTAGAAATATTTACGTTAAAAAAGAGCAGTTATCCATTCTTCTACAAAATGTTTCTTGTTTTGAAGAACGATTCAATTTTTGAGGTGTTCTGGTTTAAAAACGGAAAACAGATTTTTTATATGGACTTAAACGCACTGATATATGTGTAGTTTCTTTTACCTAAAATTTGGAAGGCTATTAGCTTGTAATGGCAAAAATATGCAAAAACAGCTAGATCATAAAACTAATATTGTGCATAATAGAGTGTGTTATATTTATACTTTCCTGGCGCGTTTGTGTCCAAAATAACTTATACAAACTGGTTATCTGATATTTGAATTTTTCAACTGCGCCCTCGGCTGTTCAATTGCTAGGCACAATATCTTTTTTGGTCCTATAGCACTATCGGTGCCCGAAGAGGTACCGATGGTAATTTTTTATCGTATCGTATTTGTTTAAAAACACCAGGATCCTAGTGCCGACTTCAAATCGTGTTATTGACTATGTAGAAGTAAGCTTCATTTGTACTAATAATCAAGGCAATATACGTGCCACTGGGCTCTTTTACTTCTATCGACAAACGAGCTAATTTTCTAAGGCGCGTTTGAGATAATGTAGAGGATGTTGGAATTGCATCAGTTTACACCTTGATTAAATGGCTCTTCCCCTTAATCTCTCGCCTTATATGTGTGGTGACATAGTATCTATCGAGTATACGTGTTTGTTTGCATGATACAACAGAACAGCCAAATTGGAGCCCAATACTTTGTGAGGCTTATAACAAAAATAATGAGTCTCCGCTGTATCGAATTCTCTATTTTTATTATGTTTATAGTGTGTAGATAATGTGAAGATGAGGCTACTAACATCAAAAACAAACAAATCGATGTCTTTCCTTGAGCCTCAAGGACGTATAGATGATTAATTGTGTTTTCAACTGAATGAGTGTCCCAGGAAAAAAGAAAGAAAACAAACTAACTAACACACGTGTTCTTCGATTTTTTTCCTACCCAATAATCATGCTGAGGTTGCTGATCTCACGGGTCGGAGTATTAACTACATAGACGTCTTAAAACATTCGTAATTTTTTCATATGAAAAGAAAACACTACAATAACATTTAAAAATTACTGTTTAAACTTTATTGTAATTTTTTTTCGCAAACATTTTGGCAAAATATTTCGTCAACATAGCATTGTGTTCGACTATTTTCCATCAATATTTCAAAACGCGACATTTGAATGTTATCGGCCAAACAGGTATCCAGACACAGGACAATCTACATTATTGGATATTGTGAGGGTATCCAGGAGCTGGAAAGTTTACCATATCGCTTCTTATGATATTCAAGGAACACGAAATATCACCTTATTGCTGATTGTGAAGATATCCAGGTGCAGGAGTCTACATTATTGTATATTGTGAGGTTATATAGGAGCAAGCGAGACAACCTTATTGCTAATTATGATGTGAATGAAGGAGCTTATTGTGAGGTTATCCAGGGGCAGGAAAGGCTACCTTATTGCTTATTGTGAGGTTATCCAGGAGCAGGAAAAACTACCTTATTGCTTTTTGTGAGGTTATCCAGGAGAAGGAAAGACTACCTTGTTGCTTATTGTGAGGTTATCCAGGAGCAGGAAAGACTACCTTATTGCTTATTGTGAGGTTATCCAGGAGCAGGAAAGACTACCTTATTGCTTATTGTGAGGTTAACCAGGAGAAGGTAAGACTATACCTCATTGCTTATTGTGATGTTATCCAGGAGCAGGAAAGACTACCTTATTGCTTATTGTGAGGTTATCCAGGAGAAGGAAAGACTACCTTATTGCTTATTGTGAGGTTATCCAGGAGCAGGAAAGACTACCTTACTGCTTATTGTGAGGTTATCCAGGAGCAGGAAAAACTACCTTATTGCTTTTTGTGAGGTTATCCAGGAGAAGGAAAGACTACCTTGTTGCTTATTGTGAGGTTATCCAGGAGCAGGAAAGACTACCTTATTGCTTATTGTGAGGTTATCCAGGAGCAGGAAAGACTACCTTATTGCTGATTGTGAGGTTATCCAGGAGCAGGATAGACTTCCATATTGTGAGGATATCCAGGAGCAGAAAATAAATTACACTCTTAAATCCGTAAAAATTGGTCAACCTTCAATAAATTTCTGAATTATCACCACGTACCTTTAATACCAATTGAGATGTTTATATAATGTTCAACTATTGTGCTTTAATTGAATACACGTAGTGGTTCAGCCATATAATATTTAAAGGGCATATCCATTGCAAAAGCAAGTTTAACTCCATTCGAAGAGAATAATTATTATATTACAAGTTGACACTCTTTCCAATTTTTTATTCGTATTCCTCCTGACAAAAGAGAGATTGTGTCGGCAAAATACTGCCTCGTACGGTCCTTCCCCCGTTCGAAGCGAAACTGATTTCCAATGCAGGATACTGATGACGTCACAGTAAATGAAGAGTAAATGTTCACAAGCAGTTATACACATGAGCCCTCGATATGAGCTCTTTTGATAGTCAGTCATGTGTATAATGCGTGACCTTGTACCACGAGAAATCGGGAATGTTCAACAATAGGCCATTGAAATTGTTTATTTGCATAATAAATACAATATGGATATACAGACTTGACATTTAATATGGAATATTTTTTCGCAAACTTCTAAGACTGGTCTGGAAGGGATCTGCATAAACCGCACGGGCTAAATATTAATTGGGGTGTATCGGGAGATGGTTGAAAATATTGTTTGACAAATTTAATGTGCTTTCCATTAGTTTACATTATGGCGCTCATAATGTAGTGAATTAGCCTAAAATGGCGGATTTAGGGAGACTGGATTTGATTTTTGTGGGGTAAAATTTCTGAATTTGAGCAAGATTATTCTGATATTATTAAATTTATTGAGGTTTGAGGCGATTTTACTGAACATAAATACCAATAAGTGTTCGTCAGAACTGAAATGCACTTGAAATCTACTAGTATTGAAAGTGGGAGGAGCTTTAAAAAATATGGCTCTTAAAAGTGGTTCGCACTCAGGGAGTTTGAATGGTCCCCTGGGCCAAATGTTATAAACTTAATATACACAAAGGAACAGCGTGAGTTTATTGGACAACCAGGAATCCTTGTAGTTGTTGTTGTACCGCAAGTTTATAACATTTGACCCCAGGGGCCCATTCAAACTTTCTGAGTATGTACCACTCTTAAGAACCCTATTTTTAAGCTCCTCCCGTGTTCAAAAAATTGGTACATTACAAGCGTATTTCAGCTGTGATGAATGCCAATTGCTGACAAAGTGTAAGAAATATCACCTCAAACCCCTATAAATTTGATAATAGCAGCACGATATTGCATAAAGTCCGAAATTGTGTCCCCCACAAAGCTCAAATTCAGCCTCCCTAAATCCGCCATTTTAGGCAAATTCGCTACATTAAAAGCACCATAATGTAAACTTATGGAAAGCACGTTTTCTATTCAACAACTATTTAACACCATCTCCCGACACACCCCAATTAATATTTAGCCCGTGCGGTTTACACAGACTCGGTCCAGACCAGTCTTGGAATTTTGCAAAAAAATATTCCATATTAAATGTCAAGTCTGTACAACACGCTCAAGTTCTAAGCTCGGACGGTAACATTTTTTATTTTTTAGTCCAAATGTTTCTAATTAAGTTGATATGAATTGTAATATCACAATTTACTAAGATATAATAAAGCAGCGGCCTGATTTTATCCATATGTGTAAAGACCATTAAACTTGTAATACTTGATTCAGAGTTTTTTTCTGATAACAAAAACAGCATACGTTCTGTGCATTGAGAGTGTTGACAGTCCATTCTCTCAAAGTGGGCACACTTCATTTCATGACATCATCACACTATTTTCTAGGTCAAATCTGTCTCGTTCGAAGGAACTCACTGCTTACAGTTGGTTTTTGCGGAATATCAATTTTAAACGACCTATTTTCTATTAAAAAAAAGGAGTAATTTTCATTGTCCTCATAATATTAGCTTGCCAATGATATGATGTTGTCCGAACAATATATATATATGTCCTTTAACCAAATTTTAGTGTTGCTTTGCACACATTAATGGATACAAGTAAATTATGTAAGAACTGGCATGCCATACTAGAAAGAAATGTAGAAATCAAATATTCAATTTCATAAAAATAGACGCGTGACTTTTATAGGTGCGCTATATCAACGTTAACATTGTTTACTTGACGCCAAGTACCAAGTCAAGGTTATTTGTTTAGTTTCTAATCATTAATGTATAATATTTTGTTAACGCATTCGCTAAATTACATGTAACTCACGTATAGCATGTTTTTCCTAACCGTGGTGTTAGTACACAGCCTAGGGTTCCTCATAGATAAAAGCCATAAACCTCTTAGGTTCTTCGTAGTATGATAAAAGTAGAGGCCATGTTCCTATAGTGTTGTACTACCCCAGCAGTGTGTACTAACAGTATGAGCCATCGTGATACGTTCACTATTATTATTCAAACCTCTAGAGCATTTGGGGGCATGGTGATCTAGCGGTGCGAGACCTGTCTCATAATTGGAAGGCTGTTGGTTCCCTGGCGTTGGCTCTACAGTTTTGTATCCTTTATTAGAGGCTCCTAACTTCCATTGCCTTTCTCCACCCAGGTGTGCAAATTGGTACCGGCATAATATACTGCTGGGAAGGTAGAACAGACTCGACTCGTTGTACGGGGGATGTTGCGACTCCACCTACCATAAGTTAATTCAGGGGAGTCTGGCCCAAGCGTCAATAAAAAAGAGATGGGCATTTCGACATGTGAGCATTTGTTACGACACGACTTAACCCGTCTTTACCTATTTTCAAAACATCCCAATTCGTCGTCTGTATTCCATAGTGGCGTATAGTGGGGCGCCGCGAATAAACAACTTTTCGAGAAAATCGGGTTTGATGAAATGCCAATTTAAAATCGAGTTGTGTAAATCAGACATTCATTATATTTTGTAAATGATGTGAAATTTCTGTAGTAAACTAAATAGATTTTATTGTTATATATCTTTCAAAAGAAATAAATACATACTATTGCTGGCAAACTGAAAATAAAACTATACGTCACTATGGAAAACAAACAAAACGCAATACCCTAACCTAACGTTAACTGTACGCCACCTCGGTCGCCGTGTAATCCCTATGGCGTTACTTTTCGTCGTTCGTATTCCATAGTGGCGTATAGGTCCGATACGTGTACGCCACTATGACTCGGAAGAGCGTTCTGTTGGGCCGGTGTGTCGATCTCGGAGAACGCCGAATCAATAAAGCGAAAAGTCGATACGCCACTATGGAATACAAAAATGTCACTTTGTAACTATACGCCACATTTAATTAATTAATTACTAATTAATTTAAAATAGCTAATTATGACTGATGAGACTTAGAAAAATGAAAGAGAACATCATTAAAAACATATGTGCCAATTTTCAAAAAATGACCAAAAAGCACTATACGCCACTATGGAATACAGCCGACGAATTATCTATGTAGTCATTATCGCCTTGGTGAGCAACAAGTTATTGACCTTGATGGCAAGTGGTTATTACGGGTTATTACTCAATAATTATTACACTAGAATGCTGGAAAGTAACGGTACAACGTATCATTCTGCAGGGAAGCAGAAACTATAAAACGTACAATCGAATTTACATTATCTGCTAAGAGTGTTACTATAGGCGATATAGACACGGCTTAGTACTATCTTGTCTCTTCATATTTTAGGGGAACTGTAGAGGAACTTAAAGGTCGACTCAGTCGGGTAAAGAGAAACAAAATAATTGATGAAATAATAGAAATTGACAAACTAGAAATCTATCATTGAATGAATCTAAACAAAACAGAAAAACATCAAATTATGGCACATCTGCAGAAAAATGTTAAAATCGTTGACGTCAAGTCCTGTAGACATCAAATTCCGTGAGGAATTTATTTTTAGCAGCAGTGTATTTGTAACATTGGTTTCTAAATGTTGTTTAAATAATGCAATAATGCAAGCGTGGAAACCCTAATGCCTTTTTCAGCTACATATGGTAAGTGACTGCTACTGACAACCGACATTAGATTGTTTTCAGCGCTGGTCCTAGTCCATCGAAAATTCATTTAAACAGATATCGAATTCCAAGTAAATATCTTCGTCAATAAAATCGATTCAATATCATTTTTATATCAAATTAACAGGATATTGTTCTTCTATTCTTTTATATTAAGAACATAATCATCGTCTCTGAGGATAATCAAATGAGCTATGTTATCCCTCTGGAGTAGTAGCACGCAGGAGTTGCTGTAACATGTTAATGACAGTTTATTCGCATCGTCAAATATTGTATAGCTTTATCCCAGGAGACATGGACAAACATAAGCTTGATACTTGTGGTAAAGTTCCATAAATTATTAACATCATAAAATGCTCTTCTTATCCTCTTTTGACTGACGTCTGACTAAGAAATTTGAAATAAGTTTTGAATATATTCTAGCAATAATTGATATAACTGTTTAAAAAGCAAAGATTGTCCTTTGTTTTGTCTAGTTTGTTCGGGCTAAAATTAAACATGAACAATTCTGACATGGAAACAAACATTTTGTGATACAAAATACACATCAATTTTTGTATGGATTTGTTACATTATAACTTTAACTACTCCAGTTATCGGCTTATGTCATCTTGAACCTCAAAATGATGTTATGATGAAGTTCAGTGCCATGACAATAATGTGATATACCTATTGAGCATGTCGTTTTACTCGTTTTACCAAGGATCCTTGACTTTTGGTAACAAAAAGATATCGATGACATACTAATCACGCGTGTTGGTTTTCGGATGTAAGTTAAAACCATAAAAGGATTTAATATATTTTACAATAATGGCTAAAACATACGGTGTATCTAAACTTACACCACTATCTCTTTCCATCCACATTTAGAATCAAAATTAAACGAAATTGTAAATTTTACATTGTGTATATTGAGCTTGTTTCTAAGGGAGGACAGCCAAAGTGGTTCACTGAGCCTAGTCAAGCTTCGCTGCCTTCGGTGACGCATTCTAGCGTCGGCTTTACCAAAATCCATAAAAGCATGTAGAAAACTGACAGGCTTTGGTGAATTTACACGCCGCTCCGATACTACCGTTGACTAAAAATCGTCTGAATCTATTTTACGACCATGCTTGAATTGACAACCCATTGACACCTAATTGACATTTTATTGACCGCAGACAATGACTCCACACATTTGAGTATATCGTTATGTAATTACTGAACACTAAGGCTTATTGATTACGGTTGTTTCATCGACCAGTCTTTATAATCCTGCTGCTTTGCTGAAGGCTCTGATACATATCAGCAAACTATTATACTGTTCGCTTGTTAGTATCGAAGGTTTTAGCGAAGCTGTACCGTACACTCAGATGAAAAGCTAAGTGTATATCCGTCATTTGTTTTCATTTTAGAGATATCCATTTTAACACCTTACGCGTCGGTAAGGCTGGCCATCAATGGGGATTGATGAGGTCATCATAGGTTCCTATAGTAAAATCAATTCTTTGTGGGCAAGATATTAGCAGTTACGATTTTCTCCGCTTTAAGTACTAATACGCTGTTAAATTCACGACAATCGTTAGGTCATTAGCCTCCAACAGGGACCTATTAATGAAACATGACATCAAGAAAAAATCACTACAATGTGCCAAACGTTTTGTTCAAAGAATAATATTATTGTTCGGTAAAGATAACATCTCCGGAATAAACACGATATTGTCACATCCGATAAATGCAATTTATGAAAGGTATTTGGCCGTAGAATCAGTTGACCTTTTCATATTCGATGTGACATGTGACACATCAGTAGGTCTAAGCCATTTATCACAAGTTAGAAGCACTTAGAATATTCTTACGTATTCAAAGAACATTATTATTTCATTTCATATGTCATAAGAACAATATCTCAAACAAAAATTTCAAATTGTAAATATTTTCAGTCAGCTACAATTTTTTTTGGTAAAATATTGCACTGATAGTTTTTCATTAGATTTTATATACACACGCTATATATACAGATGGTACATACCCCGTACAATATGTATTTCAACATCGCAGAAAAGATGGCAAACTGTAAATTGCACATTCGTCCATATTCTGTCGCTTCATCATTATGTGCTAGATTGCAATGTGTGCAACTCAAGTCCTTAAATGAAAATCCGTTTGAACACGGAGACGAAGAAACTTTAGTCCCCAAAATACCCTGATGCCTTTAGAATCATAGTCGCTAAATGGTTTAATTGATTTGTGCAAGGTATCAGGAAAATGGTTACTGACTACGGTTGTATAGAAGTGTTGTTTGGACAAGAAGTAAGAAGACAATTTTCCGTGGAAAATCTGCGACTAGTTGAAAAATCCGTGAACATTTGTGTTAGATTACAGATTCATCACGGATTTTTCTAACCGATCACGGATTATTGTCTCCCAGTAAATAACGGTCAAAGATGGCCGACATCTTGCGAGAGTTGAAGAATTTCAATTGCAGTAATGAAGTCGCGTGGTTACTCCATTAAGGTCATAATAACATACAAAACACAAAATGTATTGTTTTGGTGCGATTCAAGGTTATCCGGTGCCCTATGGAGCCCATTTGACCTTGAAGAACCTAAGGCTGGTAAAATCCTCCGCAAGACACATCCATTATTTCTCTCACCACTATTTTGCTAACACCTTGCAGGAACCAATTCAACCATTTGGCGACGATTGTAAAGGCATCTGGACCTAAAGCTTCTTCGCCTCTGCATTCAAACGAATTTCCGTATTTCCACCATCGCAAGCACCGGAAAATACAGAGTACATTTCAATATAGAATTAAAAAAGAAAATACTATAATCCTTGTGTTGATTATTTTTTATCTTTTTTACAGGACAACGGGATTGTTACATTACAAAGACACAGATGTACCAAGGCACCGTCGCAGAGGCTTGTTATGAAGGAACATGTCACGAGTGCATGTCGTGGAGAAACGCTGAACAAGAAGGGAAGCCAATATATTCAGGTAATATAATATTGCTTGTACATGATATTACTTGCGAGCCTCATCTACTGAACAACAACCATGAAGTAGACATTACCACCTCCAACACCACCTTCACAACCACGAACACCATCACTACCCCCACCACCACCACACCACCACAACTATCACCAACCTATACAGGGTGTAACAATAAAATAATGTACAATTGCATTTTGACTTCTCGGGAAAAAACTAAAAGAGTTTTGGCACAAATGTTATTTGCACTTTAATCAGTAATATCTTGGCTAAAAGAAGACGTTTAGTTGGTTTCTTTCCTTAGCTTGGGTTCAAAAGTTATGTCCGATTAATTAAATCGTCCAGAAAACGTGTTGGGCCACTTTTGCCACCTTTGCGCATATCAAGTTAGAACCTCGTAGATATCGTGCATTAAAGAACTGACAAAAAAGAATTATAAGCGGTGTTTCTTCATGTAATTAACATGAACTTAATAATAATATGATATTTCTTTAAAATCTATAAATGAAGTCATGAAATTTCTTTCAAATTAAAATAAAGTACATTAATTTCCCATTATCTCTGAGATATCATTGATAAAATGAGAACAGTTTTTGCATTCATAAGTACAAAACAATACAATTTTGAAATTAATTTCAGCTGGGCTTCTAGCTGTTCTGGGGCGACCATTATTGCCAGCATTTTCTGTTAACAGATTCTACATACTTCTCACAGTTATATGTAATTGTATGCCTTGATGGAAGATGTGAGTTTGGAAAATGAGCTATAAACAATCTTATGGTTTCTGCTTGACTCCATGTGCTACCGATTGTCACAACCATAAAAATACGCTCTTCCAACGTGAATGGGGGTTGAAGTTGTTGAGCTGCAGCCACGATTTCTAGTAAATGAGGTTGTAATGTCAGTGCTTAGTTGTGATTTTCAAAAACTCAAGGATTATGTAATCATTTCTACCACTTCGATTACCCCATTATTTAAAACTACCTAAGAGCACCGTCCAACTGGTCCATGGTTCAACTCTATGCAGTCAATTTTGTAACACTTAGACGAAAGTGGCCCAAGCGGTTTTAAGACTAGGTTACATAATTGGTCATATCTTCACTTGTATACCATCGATTTTATGGGAACAAAGCTTATTAGGTGGCTACAGAAATTATCTTGATAGATATATAAATATCAAACCAGAAAAATAAGCGGTATACTTGTGTCATTGTATTTTTAAAATTGTACAAATTTTATTGTTACACCCTGTACTACTACCACCCATTTTACTGCCATCACCTCCACCACCACCATCAACAACAAAACCAATACCACCGACACCTCCAACATTAGCAGCAACTTCACGCACGGAAATTCAAAACTGGTATTACTACTGTGAATTAAATTATTCGATTTAGTGGGAGACTTCTCATAAAAATTATACTACTACCACACAATTTACTGCCATCACCTCCACCACCACCACCCACAACAAAACCAATACCACCGCAAGCACCGACACCTCCAACATCAGCAGCAACTTCACGCACGGAAATTCAAATCTGGTATTACTACTGTGAATTCAATTATTCGATTTAGTGGGAGACTTCGCATAAAATTATCTCTGGCAAATCAACCTTGAAATAAGGCAAGGATGAACGACACATCGGATTTTGTTATTTAGATTTATAACAAGTAGTAAATCCAGCCTGATGCATAAGACTGGGCCACAAATCCCCCATTTGGAATAAATTGGTTATTTTCAAAACGTAAAATTACAATGTAAATTGGTTTTATGCGAGAGCTTAAAAATTCAGCAGCGGTTTTTATGTAAAACAAATTCCTCTTATTTCATATGTTATATGACAATAGACGTGGATGAATATATAAACATTGTCTTGAATTATATGAAGATGATAAGCAATTCAGAATATTTTACCATTCTAAAGACAAGGTTATAGAACAATGACAAGGTGAGATCGCTGCCGCCCATGTTTCCTAGCCGAAATCTGTTAAGAACGCCATATGATTTACGCCATGTTTTTTTTGTTTTTGTTTTTTTTGTTAGATGATATAAAAATGTCTCAAATCTTGTCTTTAAATCATAAATTTGAGCTTATTTTACGCTGACAATGACATAACGCAACTATAGTACTTATCGAGTCCTTCGATATGTAACATTTAACATTCAAAATGACAGGAGGATTGCATACAACACAATTATGTATAAATTGTCGGTATAATCTTCACAGATTGTACTAACTTGTCAATATAAGCAATACACATTTCAGATGTTTGAGAGAGTCGTTATTAGACATCTTACATTCTTCCAAAACAAGCATCTATTTATTCTGTTTTGGACAATTTATTGATTTTATTTATTGATTGATTGCTGTATTTATTTATTTATTTATTTATTTATTTATTTGTTTATTTATTTATTTATTTATTTATTTATTTATTTATTTATTTATTTATTTATTTTATTTATTTATTTTATTTATTTGTTTATTTTTCATTATTATAGTTGATCCGGAAAAGGACAGAAACTACTGCCGGCTCATCAGTAACCACACTATTCCGCCGCATTGCTATGTCTACGATACTGAGATAAACTACATTCATTTTTCACCATGTCATATCAGCCCCTGTGATGGTATGTGTTCTCAATAACTGCAACACGGAAGGGGGTAAAGATAATAAGAGTGTGCAATAGACGTAAGTTCTCGTCTCCACAGGCCAAAAGCTGAACAATGCTCGAAACTGGTCTCAAATTGTTTGTCGTGTAAAATAATCCAAATGTAAGTTTCTTCTGCTTGTAATATTGCTGAAAATTATTCCGTTTTTATTACAGCGTTCGTTAATTAAGTCCCAATTTACGCTCGCGTAAATTCACATAAGCGGGCGCCAGTCACGCATCACTCAACGCAAGACTTAGGCTAGTTTGTGCTTTGCGGTATTATGCGCGACAGTCACACATTGCGCAACTCGCAACAGTAGTGTGCACGTCATATGAGCTATTGTTTTTAATAAGCCGAATAAATTTTAGGAGTGTTTTGCTTTGTCTCAAATGCTATGTTACAGGAGGAAACTAGCAAGTGAAAAATTATCGCATATCATTTGCGCCACTCACAGAAAACTTCACCTCGTAATTTTGATACAAGTTAGAGCCCTTCTGACATTTGAAAGGCTTAAGGGGTGGGGTATGAACGTTTGGACAGTATTTATTTTGGGACATTAGAGCACATCAGACATATCGAATTACATTCTGAATACGAAGAATGTCATTCTGATATCGAATAATTTTGATTTTTTGAAATTCGCAATTTAATACACATTTTATGGCAAATCATTAAAAATTGATATTTTTGATATTAACAGTACTTGAAGTAAACTTTATAAATCTGATGATTTATACTTAAAGTGTATGTAGGTGGGATGAAAAGCCGACGATCAATTGAAAATTTTGACCTTTCGTATTGAAGATATGGATTTTTTCCCAAAACACCCAAAAAAATAGGTCTTTTTGGGAAAAAAATCCATATCTTCAATATGAAAGGTCAAAATTTTCAATTGACCGTCGGCTTTTCCTCCCTGCTACATACACTTTAAGAATATATCATTAGATTTATATAATTTACTTCGAGGACTGTTTATATCAAAATTTGAAAAATATCAAATTTTTATAATTTGTCATAAAATTTGTATTATATTGTGATTTTCAAAAATGAAAAATATTTGATATCAGAAAGACATGCTTCGTATTCAGAATGCAATTCGATAGGTCTGAGGTGCTCTCATGTCCTACAGAAAATACCGTCGAAACGCAATAAACGCTCATTTTAGATCCCTAATGCACCTGTAAAACGGAAGAACACTTGCCTCGTATGAACTTGTATTTTAAAAGCGACAATTAAGTGTTATAAATTTCCAATGTTCTTTCTCTAAAATAAACTTGTTGAAAGCGAATCCGTTTAAAGCTTTATAAATAATCACAAAAATCATTGGGCTTTTTTCTTGTGTATGAAATAGGTTTAAAATGCGTATCACTTCTTGCCCGAGAAATTGTGCAAAATACTGCACTGTGATGCCGATGCGTCTAATGCCATACCCCCAGCAGGGCTCGTGCATTAGACGCAACAACATCTCAGTATGTGTGTATTTTTGTCAACAAGTGATACACATTTATTATACCTATGGTCATTTGCTCTACCGTCATTTATACTTTTAGCCCGTAAAACATTATTTCTTTACTTCACATTATATCTGTCTATCATCAAGTTCGAGAGCTCTATTTTTGCAAATTTGTGTACTAATGTACTTGTCTTTTTTTTGTCCTTTTTCTATTGAAAATACTTTTTGCACAGATATCCTCACGTTTTTAGTTTAATACTACATTTATATTCCAGATGACCTCCACTAAGTGTAAATCAAGTGTTGTTTTTGATTTTTAAGTATGTTTTCCTATTACAGCCCACGCGGGATGCATGGTGGAAAACAGAGCCTTTGAATACAGGGATGCGGCGATGTTTACTAAAACTGGATACCAGTGTGTGCCTTGGAACGAAGCCTTAGACCAAACTATTAACCCATCAACTCATCCACTTGCAGGTACGCATGTAATTCCGAATATATGTTAGAATATTCAGTTACCTGAAAGAGGTTCTTGAACATTTCGAGAAAAAATATGCAACATGGATCTGTGAAAATTAAAAGGATTGCTTTTTTCTTTAAAAAGGAGCCTAGCAGCAAATGATTAATGCATTACCATGTCGGTTTTTCTGAGGTATACATTAGCATTTCTTAGATATTAATACTATTTCACCATAGTATCTTGATTTTCAAGCATTATGCAAACTGATTTAGAATAGTATAATGCTGTTCCTGAAGCCCAACAGCTGAATATGTACCAAGTGTTAATATTAAGCCATTTTGTATACTGTATCCAAATTTGCAAATACGAGTTTTTTATCTGAAAATTCGAGGTCTGAAAATTAATAAATAACAAGTTCGTGTATTACCGGCTAAAATAATTTAACATTTTTTTATTATTTAACTTAAGATTTTTAAATTAAAATGGTTGTCAAGAAATAATAAATATGAGCATTCACCGATGACGGAATATCAACATAACCAAGAAAATTAATTAACCTCGTTAACACCAACCTCGAACATTTTGAATAATATAGCTATTATATTTCCAACCGATGTATAGGTATGGTCTCCTCTGCCCAGTTATACTAATATATAAGTACAAACTTTTTCCACGTAATATCGCAATATGAATGACTTCATAATATGAACTGGGTGCAAACTCTAGCTATAAATAAAAGTATTGGTCGAAATTGGATTTCGGCCAACGATTCCAAGAACATACACTTTTACTGGTTGTTCTGCAAAATATGAATATGAATGTCCAATTTCTATTTCTATACAAATACTCTATACAAATACTCCAATAAAACCTATAACTTGCAAGATTTAAGTCTATACTGTTACGAGTCGGTAATAACTCGCCAAAAACACATTTTTACCCAAATTCACTTCAGGATGCAAAACAAAACACATCGTTTGACTACGTTGACAATTATCTGAATCTTTAATGAAAAGTAAAATCTGGGTTTTTTTAATTATCTGATACATTATACAAAAAATACATGCACTGTATAACCAATCAAATACATAGATATGAATATTACTTAACCAGCAGCCTTCTTCTTGTTGTTGATTACAAAGTTCTGTTCTTGATGTATATCCTGGTTCACTTATCCTGCAAAGATCACTGTTCAGCGAAGTCCTCCGAATACTTTCATATCCTTTGTGTATAAACTCCTCGCACAGATGACAATCTCCAAAATGAAGCTCTTTCACGTTTCACACAATTCCCAATGGAAAACAGGCCTGCATTGCATCCCCCTGTTACCATTTACATTCAAAGATGTATTGTTTCATAA
This sequence comes from Amphiura filiformis, assembly GCF_039555335.1. Classification (NCBI taxonomy): domain Eukaryota; kingdom Metazoa; phylum Echinodermata; class Ophiuroidea; order Amphilepidida; family Amphiuridae; genus Amphiura; species Amphiura filiformis. The sequence goes on from NW_027305499.1 coordinate 712,905, forward strand.
ACCAGACCAAAAGGGATTCCCAACTTTCATGAAGTAGCTTTAAATTGTAAATAAAAATAAACGATCAAATTAAATTACACAGGGCACATCCCAATATCCCTTCAGAAGAATTTCACAAGACGAAAAAGAATCATAGATTGTACTAAAAAAACCTATGGTGGGCTTTGACTCTATCCCAGGGTAAGGTGCTAGGTTAAAATGTGCACAGGATGGATTAACGATAAGCTCATGTCATTCCGGTACAAATACGAGAGTTTTAATAGTTTTTATAGTATGCTTTGTGAAGAGCTGGGGTAGTCAGTGGCGTAGATTTCTTTTCGACATTGGGGGATGGGGTTGGAAAAAACATTCTTGAAGTAAATGGCGACATAATAAGTTTATAGTACAAATGTGCGCAAAGCGCGGGGAAAAGTTTGCTATTTTGAAGCTAAATTGTTGAAATATGGTATAAATAGAATAAATGGAATAAATTCGCGCAAAGCGCGAAAAAATGTGCACTTTTGGGGCTACAATTGTCAAATATGAGGTTAATTTGTTCAGAAACCCACATACAGGCGTCAACATGGGGGGGGGGGGTGATTGTATGGACCATCCCTCGCCCTGACAAAATGTTGGGGGATTCCCCCGATCTACGCCTATGGGGGTAGTACAAACTCCAACCACTTCCTCGTAATAGGACCTGGGTTAATGGATTGGACGATGGTTAAGTGATTGTGCCTTTTTAACTTTATCTAAAAAGAACCTCGTCCATGAAAGTATTTATTGATAATAATAATGATAATAATAGAGGTCATGATTTGGAATGAAATATAAAATCATAACCTGTCGTAAATTTAGACTGACCAGTTCAGATTTTTTTAATGGGTTATAACAGGGCACTATATACAGACAGCTATTGCTCTGTAGTGTTTTTGTAATAAACACGTTTTCCCCAAGACGGCATGTCTGCAACCATTAAAAGCTTCTATTACGTCTATATAACACGTTCAACAAATAAAGAATTCTAGTGGAGATTTTCAGCCCCGATTAAGGCACAAGATAAACTTCCGTCTTGACCAAAGATTTTGGTTATCCAGAAGTGATAAAAATAACATTGCAATCGATTTAGTATAGAAGTATGTTTTCCATTTTATCTTTTAAGCCTTTTAACTATGATAAAATATATGTCTGCTCACGTACAAATGTTATGACTTTTACTTTTGAGATAGATATCGGAATGAAATGTAAACATATTGAGAGAATCGATGTGTCACAACAGAAAAGTTCTGGACTATGATACGTTTGATATGTTGCAAATTCAATAAACAGTTAGTTGACACTATTGGTACCCAAATGCGACAACATTCTTTAGAATATTCACCCGCAATCACTACTTTATGGCAGAAGGGCTGATTTTTATCCAACTCTTTGAAAGAATTATTTAAGTCATTTCATATGACACATGGCAATAGGCAATAGTGTGAGTTCTGATTTGGAATTATAATCCCCTCGGAAGACATCGAATTTTTTACCATCATTCTAGTCAGATCATGTACATCACTGTCCATATTGCGGTATCTACGAAACAGAGGTGTTCAGTATTCAAATTTTATCAAACACCTCTATTTATTGGATGCTGCAATACTTGAATGAAATGCTCCTAGCGATTCCACAAAATGAGCCAACAATCAGCTTAATCAGAGTAGAATGCGAAAAGGTGTTCAGCTTGGTGGCTACGTACTTAAGTTACAAGTGCTTTCATTTAAAAAAATAACTCTTCATCTAGCAAGACCCTTTATCGCTACAGACCTGCACCTTTTCCAAAATCCATGGAAAGCAACCTATCAGGGTCATGCGTAAAAATATGCACATTCACACGTTGAATTCGCCTCATCGTTAGATATTACCATTGGCAATGTTATGAAACTAACAATTAAATGCATTGGTTAATCAACTCTTAACTCAAAAACGAATTTACCGACAATGTCCTTTTGGTCAATCGGGTCACATATCCTGAACAGAGTGCAATTCGATCGTAACTGCCGTAAATTGTAATTTGCAATATTTCAATAAATGTACCTACGTTTGTTATCTTGGGATAGCTAATTAGAGGGCACCAAAAGTAATACAGAACATCAGTATTTTATAATGAGGCGTTTATGTTGGACATCGTATGCTTTTATTTGACAATTAATATTAATAGAAAATACTATACTGGCCTTCAAGTTTATATTGGGTCAACCAGGAACTAAAATATTTCCTGTTTAATGACTCCATAGTGACGTCATATGGATAGAATTTAGCTTATTGGTATTAATGGAACCAGCAGACTAGAGGTAAAAATAGGCTGTTTGTACAGAAAATCCATCCCAAACAGATGTGGCATACACACACCCCAACACCCATCCCCCGTCTTCGTATGTATGACATGACTGGTCAGGACGAGAGCAATGCATTGCGATCTAAGATTACAATACATGTTGCCTTTGATTACATGCAGAGAGTGAAAAATTGTTTGAATTTTGAATACAAAATTCATCGAATTTTATCTGTTATTTTACTTACAGATTTAGTAGAATCGTATTGTAGAAGTCCTGATAATAGTTCAACTCCATGGTGTTATTATCGTGATGAGAATGATATTATTCAAAGAGAAGACTGTCCAGTGCCTATATGTAAGTATAGAATTGACGGATTGGCTATATCAAGCTATCGTTAAATAAGTTAAACAACATAAATTACTGTTATGTAGTGTAGAGACTGCCCGGACGCTAATTTTTTTTCTGCAACCATAATGGACCACTGCAACCATATTGGGCCGCAATACACCGAGCATTTCAGGTTAGGGTTCAACTTATGGCTGGGTTTAGTGTTTAGTTAGGGTTAGGGTTAGGGTGAGGATTCGCGTACGCACTGCGCCCCAGTATGGTTGCAGAAAATAAATAAATGCAATGATATTATTAGTATCGGTACATGTTTTTAAAGACAACATCACCGCTCGATTTCGACTTTGCCGTAAATATGGCCTTGCGTATTATCTCTCCATGTCATTAAATGTGTGTTTCATTTAAATCTTTGATATAGCACAACCTCATCCGTGGACAGAGTGAAAAACGAGCACATTTCTTAAAATGTAGTGAGCCGATTAAAATATTTCTAAAGCTAACGATTAAAGGTTTCTTTACATACTAAAATATGTTTGATCAACTTTCCCGAATTAGGAGAAAAACAGGGCACAATTATGGTCCTTGGGGCACCCTGTAAAAAAGAGCGTATTGGCCTAGTTTATATGGTGTTATATAAATATTACAGAGAGCAGCTAACAGTTTGTTATTATGGATACATTAATTTTAATATTCCAATGGGGAGAGACGCGGTTACACCATAAAGAACCTGTCTGCCAACTCTTCAGTGCGGCTTATATCCAAAATATTTCTCATTTCTTATTTATAAAATGTAATTTACCTCTCATAAATTACCATAAACGTACGAATTAAATATAACACCACGTCTTTTCAAAAATAAATACTAGTATCCGCTTATTGAATTATACAAATATTTGTAATTTGAAATAAGAATTTGTTCCCAGCAGGTATATGTTTCAATTTAAATGCAATAAAATGGAAGAATATTGGGATATACATCCAGAATCAATTTACATTTAATACGTAACTGCAGATCCAATTTATTACTTTTGTCTGTTTGATCATTCATGTAATGCAACATGCGATATATTGTGGTAATTGAATCATTTGAATGCTTAATACTCACAATGTACATAAGATAGGATTCGGATGAACAAAAATGCCGCGGAAATATATCTTCACTGTAGAATGTATACCAGAAATGACGCGTAATACTCTTTAGTAATTGGAAACTGTTCTGGAATGGATTTGTTCTATATATCATAACATCGTAGAGTGGAGACATTTAACTTTAAATTTGTCGGAATTTTATTATAATACATACTAAATTACTTTTATGTTGTGTTTTTAATATTGATATAAAATTAGCAATTTATTATTGTCACAATGTATACTATAAATGAAAATGTTAACATAAAGCAATTGAAGAGCTTGCAGAATTAAAGATTTACTAAATTTATCTCTAAAAGTATGTTCCTTATTATAATGTATAGTTATATTCAAATAAATTATTGTAACATACTTCACATTCAATCAAATACATGACAACAAACAAATTTTCTAATTTATGTCTAACCAAAAGACGACAGCTATATTAGTATTTGAGCCCTACAATCAGTTGACAATCCATTTAATTTATACACTTTAATACGTCCAGTCAGAAAATTCAGAATATTTATCAAAAGAAGGCGGCAACATATTGAAAGCCATTGAAATGCATGACCAGCTTCACATAACATAGAATTCCACATCGCTAAAAGGAATTTATGCTAGCTCACCATATAGATGGGTCAGGAGGCCAGAGTCAATCTCCGACCTTCTTCTATCGCTTCAAACATTCAAGTGGTCGAAATTGGAAATGTAATACTCGTTTTCAATAAGAATTCTTTCCAACTGAACTAGTACACAATGATTGGGTACAACGACTGCTAGATCACTTACTAAAGTGTTTAAGATTTTCCTATATCGGAACATTCACTCTTACACGCATTATTATGCACACTCATATGCGTACTCAAGTACACGGACACCATCAAAATACAACATTAAAACGTCATACATATATAGTACTCAAACCATGCTCATAGTTAGACTCGGGTAACTGACTAAGTGTGATTGAAGCAAAATGGTTTCAGGAAAGAGGTAGTACGACTTGAGGTTAGATGAGCAGTAGGCCTATTCAGTGAGCCGGGGCTAGGCCCAAGACAAAAATTTGGGCATTTGGGGCCCACCCCTCCTTCAGTTGTGGAGCTATTTTTGTGAATTTTACATCTAAATACTAGATGTTACTTTCATTTTTTTTTTTTTGTGGACTGAGTCTGACACCCTCGCCAAAATACCAGAAACATCTTTGGGGGTATTAATAACTTTCTTATATAACAGGAGTACAACCTAACGTATTTTGGGTAAACTGATACTTTACAACTTTTTAGTATTATGTTTAAAATGTTCTTGCCAGCTGGCAGGAGAACAACTTATTGGTATGCTATTAGTCCCAACCTTCAGATTTTCATTAATTGCCGCCTCGACAACATAAGCGAAAAAAATTCTGAATCTAAATTCTGAAAGTAGATTAAATTGACCTTGACAAATATCGGTTCCACGTTTTTTGTGATGAACCTTGCATTTTTCTGTCACCATGGTTACCATAAAATATTTGAGTAGGTGAATGTTACGTAAAGCAAATTGAGCTTAAACCAACACGTGGCATTTTAATACCAACAAACACTAGTCCCACAGGTTTATGGGAAATATAAGCAAAACTGGGAAATTAAAATTCAAGGAAGCATTGTCATTTGCATTTGCTATTTACTTTGGTATTATAATCCAATCAAACAATACGAACCGCCTCATACAAATTTTCTGTGACATTTTACGTGAAGTAAAATGCTTTTATAGTCGTCACGAGTGTGGTGAAATATAATTCGATTATCCCCTCTCGCTTTCATTCAAACGCTCATTCTTTTTGTGCTGGTTTCGTCATCTCATTTGTCGATGCGAAGCTATTATCCAAATACCCTTGTTGCTGGGCATGTAGCCTTGGGCTTTGTGATTTCTTAGCTTGTGTGTCCTACTTTCTTCTCATACGGTTTTTCTTATATTACGTGGAAACGCATTTATTGGCTGCTATACCTCATAAAACTATATATTTGTTAATAATTAGGGCTTGCTGACCTGTGTACAATAAACGTCTATTCGTCCACATATACAAACATCGTTAATTAATAATTAGCAACGTAATAATCAACTACCTCGAAATCACCGCGTAGATAGATGTACGTCTACTAGGGCTCATCATTATTCATTTTGTTTGTGGCTACTATATAATATAATCCCAAAGGAAAGATTTCTCACAGTTTCATCTATCACTCTTTAATAAGTGCCTCAGTGGTGGTCACACAAAATGACCCAATTTCACTCTTATGAAAATGTCGCCCTTTGCGCAGGAGACTAGTTTTCTCTAGTAAGAGTGGAATTTACTTCCTACTCTTTCTTTAAATTATTTTATTGGAGTGATTATCTGTACTCTTTGGAGTAAATTAATATGATATTTACCCCAATCATAGTTAGAGAGAAGTCATGCCAACTGTTTATTATACAGCACTAGGGAAGTCGACCTCAAGCATATTCAACGCATGCAAAATAAGCCTGCGTGATAAGTGTTTTCTTGTAGATTGGACCAAAGTTCGCCACAGCTTTTGTGTACCTTTCATTGGCTTCCTGTCAAGGAAACAATAAAGTAAAATATTCTCCTGTAGATTTATATGTCTCTTCATATTTAGCACCAACGTTTCTCAATAATTAGCCCATATTGTAATGTACAATGTTTGCTCCGTTCATTCTAGGATGCTTCCATGCTTGTGGTACCTTGCTTGAAATGGCAAGCTGGTGACATATCTTTTCATGTGGCTGAACCCAATCTCTGGAACCAGCCTCTATTAAGATTGCTTGTTTAAAAGTGTTTAAGTTTCTTGGCATATAATAAAAGTTAAATACTCAAAATAATCATTAATACTTTAGTAATTGTGCACCATTATTGCAAACAAATAAATAATATAACATGTCACATATTTTTGCTGCAGTAAATGAATTTAATCAAATACATGAAAATTTAAAAATTGATAAACTAAGATTAAGCAAAAGGCGACATTTATTTGATTCCTACAATCAGAACAGTTATTGAATTCAATTGTACAAATTGCACAAAATTCAGAATATTTATCAAAAGAAGGCGGCAACATATTAAAAGTCCATTGAAATGCATGACCAGCTTCACATAGCATAGAAATCCACATCGCTAAAAGGAATTTTATGCTAACTCACCATATAGATAGGTCAGGAGGCCAGAGTCAATCTCCGACCTTCTTCTGTCGCTTCAAACATTCAAGTGGTCGAAATTGGAAATGTAATACTCGTTTTTCAATAAGAATTCTTTCCAACTGAACTAGTAACCAATAAGTGAGGACAACGACTGATAGATCACATACTAGAGTGTTGAAGATTTTCTTATTCGATACATAAAGTTGTCCAGGAACATTCACTCTTACACGCATTATCATGCACACTCATATGCGTACTCAAGTACACGGACACCATCAAAATACAACATTAATACGTCATGCATTATAGTACTCAACATGTCACTTCGAGTCTACCTTGGCTCCTGCACTAGGACACACTTTTAATCCCAAGAAAGTCAACAAATAAACCCCATTCATCCATTTGACTGAATAGGACTGAATACACAGTCCATTCATAGATTTGTCACCTACCAGACAATAGAGATAAATCAATGAAGGACAAACTGATCACAGTACTAGGCACGTCCACACGGAGGGCTTTTTGCTTAAGCAATGCAGTTCTCAAGCAAAAGCCTCGGGAAATCTGCCGTACATACGCTCTCGAGGATTTTAATCTCTAAAGTCTGCCCCAAAATGTATCCCCAAATTTATCCCCAAGAAATTTCATGATTTCCCAAGTGATCCTCGGGTTCCACTGCCATATAACCGATACATTTTCCGATTCTTGGGTGCTGAGCATAACCCTGTATTAATATATTTAATACGGCTCAATTTGGGTTACAGCAGGTATTTAAAATCTATGGTTACAGTAAGCTACCGGTTGCAATTCCAGATCTTGCGACATCAGAGTCAGATATTGGAAAACAGGCTGTAATTGAGTCATGTGGACACATACTCAGGGATTGACTTGGGGATCATAATTCTCGAGCACACCAATCCTCAAGAATTGTATGATTGTCTGAATATGACTAGTTTTTGGCTAGTAATACATAATTTCACACACCACTGGTTAAAGTGGCCACTGGCTATTGTCATGAAACTTCCAACTGAAGTAGCCTATTGTTATCAGCATCACAATGGGTTTGAATGCATCATAAATTTTCATTCTTTTAGGTGTCACAAATAAATAACATTTTTGGGCCCATCCATGTGACTTGTTTATGCAGGTCCTAAGGTAGGCTCGTAGTCAACCATGCTCACAGTTAGACTACGGTAACGCACCCAGTGTGATTGAAGCAAAGTGGTTTCCAGGAAAGAGGTAGTTCGACTTTAGGGTTAGATGGGTGTGTTAAATAATATCCAATTTATACAAAAGTTGACCAAAAACATTCCCTCTTACCCTCATTATCATACACATTCAGTCAACATTAATAGGTAAATTTTCACGGGAAAATTTTCTGGACACGTGACCAATGCGTATCAATGTGAGTGTAACCTCGAGCCTGATCTCTGACCCCCGGCGGTGACCTCGCTATTCAAGTCTTAGTAATTTTGAATTGGAATAGTATTTTTGACCGCAATTTTGATAGAAATTTGTGCATTGCAAATTTATTGAATATTATGTTATCTTAATTTTTTCACAATATCATCAAAACGTAATTTCAAAAATATCTATCTACGGAAAAAATATTTATCTACGGAAACTCTTACCATAACATTATTAACTTGCGACAAGTAACTTATTTTGCCTCAAAGGAAGAATTCTTCCTATTCAAATACATTGAAGAACACCCGCTGTGCTCGGGGTCACATTCCATAATGCTAATATGTCTGCGCCCATGGGTGTCACGTGTCCAGAAAATTTTCCCGTGAAAATTTACCTATTAATTCTGACTGACATTCATATGCGTACTCAAATTCACGGACCCCATCAAAATACATAATTCACGGCATGCATATATAATACTCAAACCATGCTCACAGTTAGACTCTGGTAACGAACCAGGTGTGCTTGAAGCACACTGAGGAAAGCTGGTGACAATCTTTTCATGTGGCCTGCCCCAATCTCTGGAACCAGCCTCCAGACTGTTGGCATCAGAGAGGCGGCGTTTGTCTATATACATCTTCCAGAACCATTTCGTTCCTGATGATTGATTATAATTATGTTTTTTCTCTCCCATTGCAGTTTGGTTCATTATGTTGAGTGCTCTTCATGCATTTTATTGGTTTATTTATTTTGGCAATAATAATAATGACAAATGGCAGGAATTAGCAACTTTTGATAACGTACATACGTTACACATATTCCTCGATTTGAAACTAATCTATAAATGTTTACCATCTACAGGCTCAACAGAAAATCTATTAGCTGGATTTCAGAGGAAAATATCAACTACTTTTATCTTACACATGAGAGAGCATCGGAAGACGATCTTAACCGGTGATGTGGAGGAATGCGCACGTGCTTGCTTAGACGAAAAAGAATTTACTTGCAGGTAATTTGAAAGAGGGTTGTAAATATTTACACGAACGAGAAAGTATTGGGTGTCATAGGTTGTAGTAAATGTGTCCTCCTATGATCATAGGGAGTTAAAGGTGTCCGTGATGGCATTATAATAAGTTTCATTTAACTAGTTTCGCACCATGTGTTTGTCTTTCAAATTAATACATTAATACTTAAGATTTTTTTTCATTAGAATTGTCTTTTATATTTATACGTAAATATGTCTTTCAATAAATTGTTTAGAATTTATGATCCTCAATCATGATAATCTAAGAAATAGAAAAAAAATGTACTTGTACCTCCATTGATTGTTTAATTTCTATTACGTTACTGTTCCCTTTTAAATTTTAAGCAATTCTTCTTGACAGCAATTCTTAAAAAAACAACAATAAAATATCAGATGACCTTGCTCCATCCAACTTCAGAATGCCAGGTCACATGTTTGAAGTATTTTAGTTATATTGGATAAATGAGTTCCTACCCTTTTAAAGCTATAACGTTGCCAAAATAGAACCAATTTAGTGAAGACTTCTGTAGCGTATATGCACAAAACAATTGGTTCTGCACGAGGGGATTGATCAATTAACAGATGAATAGTCCCACTGATTTTTTTTTCTGCTTTTAATTTCTTTATGAACATTACATTGAAAACGTGAACTTTAATTTATTTATGATGACAATTTGGTAATATATCAAATTGCGGATAAGAGAATAATTGACAATTATGTTTTTTTGATATTTAGTGAAATATTTGTCAACGCAGTCTTTATTTCCTTAGTTATTTAGTCGCTGTACAAAGGGCAATTCATGACTTACCAACAAAGCAAACAAACCTAAGTTAAAGTGAATGACCATATTGGTCATAGGCACAATTTATTATAAAGACATTACTAGCTTACATCTGTCGATTAACTTCTAAGATGTCTTCACTTCTAGAAACATATGACCCTTCCTATCTTAAACAAATCGTAAATGTCCATAGTGTCAACGTGCCAGTACATCAGATAGGTATATTTGTATAACCTTTTCTAGTCAACACATTTTCTGTAATTTGATAACCAATCGATGTGTGCGATGTTTTGAAAGTCTTATTCCAGCTTGTTAACACTAAAATGTAGGTTATAAACAAAGGGTTCCATCTAGGATGATCCGGTTTCAGTATAATGAACGGTTAAGTTGTGGTTTATGGGTAACCTTTAGTTGGGACTGTTGTTGGTGATACCTATGGCAAATATGTATATTCAAGTCCATTGGGATAATTTGTGCTAACGTGGATCGAAATCCAATGAACAATGCGGTTCACATTTGTATTGTGATCAATCAAGCAGAAAGCTACATTTTGGACGACAAGTTCAAAAGATGTGAGCAGTTAAAGAGTTTTCAAAACAAAAGAAAACAAAGGGAAGTACATCCTTTGTTTGGCTATATATCAAAACCAACGTATCCGTCTTCCGACTGATTTTACTTGATAACATCATATTTGGTTTCGATTGTTAATTATTTCAAAAGAATCGTGTTGTTTTCGTTAACATTTTGCGTGCAGGGAACCCTATATAGTAGTATTATTAAGCATTCAGATAAATGGATCGATATACGTGTTTCTTCAAGGATAAAGAGTTATATTATTCAGGAAGTATCTCGTAAACGATAGCCTTCCCTTAAGCAAAATCATGATACTGAATCGCATAGGGAAATAATAACATGTCAAGATAATGCTTGCGGATATAAAAATACATAACACCATTACTTTCAAATCAACAATGTTATAAAATGTATTTTTGACAGGGCATTTTTCTTTGATGAGATTGGAAAACATTATCCCGAACATAATTCTTATGTCTTGCAAGAGGATCATTGTATCTACACTAACTTCAGTTATCACATGTTGGATCAAGAAGCCGATTTAAGACGAGATGACCGCAAGGATATGTTTACCAGACTCGACACAAGTAGGTTTATTTAACTTGGCAAATAGCCTCTCCGCACTTAAGCTATGTCCATCATCCGGTGGCAAGCGATAAACATTTTAACCAATCAATGCCATCGTCATTACATTACCTCAGTAAAAATCCACCCCATTGAAGAGATCTCAATCGCTCTTCACCGGCGACTATTATATTAATATTATGTATTAAGATTTGTATTGGATGGAACAAAGCCCGAAGTGAATCAGTTTAAAATGTCACAAAAGTTTGAACAAAATGTATAGCTAAACTAATATTAATATGATGCGCCAATGTTTAGGTTTAGTGGTCCCAGACAAGTATTCTTGAGAGAAGTTTCTTAATTTGAAGTATCGGGTATGTGGCCATGATGTGATAGGTGCCCCTCAACTTATTACGAAAAGTCCACTGACAGTAAACTTTCGGTATTATTGCGCGAAACACTAACTTAATCAGGACTGTCGCACAAAGCGGCCAATCATTTCAATTCAGCTGCCAAAAAAACCAAAAAAACATGTATGAAGTATCGTCTGCATATCTGTCTATAGTTTGATAGGCAGACAGGGACTTTTATTGTAAATAAAGCGTGGTTATAACATCTTGGTCACGCGGCCAACTGTGGTCTTATAAGTAGGCACTACAGTGCCTGTATAAATTTGCTGTTGAATTCGATTGTGTGGTTTTGAATAGGATGTAATTCCATACCAGTTTTATTTGTTGTGATAGTGGAACGGTTTCAAATTCAAGCCGCGGGCTGTCCGTCAAAGCTTATCTAGACTAATGTTCATAACCACTTCTTGACCACGCGTCGATCATTTATTAGGCTTATAGCTTAACGTGTTTAAAGATTGAAGAACACGAAGAGCTCTAGCATACTATTTCTTAGTTCATACACTACAAGATAGAGGAAGGAGTATCTAGAACACGAAGTACGATTGAAGGTTGAGTGCGACGATTGCCCTGTAGGTCGTTTATCCTCCATATATTTTGAATTTTAATGCCATAAACAAATGGGCAATTTTCAGGCTTTTCAAAAATACTTACTTGATCAGGTTGTGTTATGTGGGATATATGGCCAATGTCCGAATTAAACTGGCGAGTTGCCAACTTGAAGGGCTTGGTTTCAAATAACTTGCGTTTTGGAGATTTATCATAAAAGTGCAATTATGGTACATACGACATATTTTAGTTTATATCTTAGCTTGTATGTACATCTCTTTATATACATTTAATTGTTTTCAATATAATTTGCCATTTTATCTGCTATTCCGCGTCGCAGTATGCGATGCCTATGAGGAGACAATAATACCAGGTAAATATGATGGTAATCGTTTGTCATTCTGAGCGACGAGCGATTAGTATTGACCGATGAGGTAGCGCGCTTAACCCAACGCAACAAAAAGCGCTCCACCTCATTGGCCAAAATCCAATCGCTATCGCTCAGCGATGTAGTATAAATTGAGCTTTCCGGGGCGTATATTAAGGACGATAAGTATAATGCTATCAGCGCATTGATGAGGGCGACAACGACAAGCTAAATACGATTTAACCGTGCACAATACTGTCTAAAACTTATTTCGAGCTATTTTGGTCTTTTTTAGATCCCTAACTAAAATGTTGTTATCCCCAGTCGTGCGACGATAGCTTTACCGGCCCTAAAATGAGGTCCCGCCTTACACTTGAACCGATGTTTTTCAAACTAAGCGTTGTGTCATTCACATTTTGAAACATCTTGAATGTGTTTACATGTACATAATTTTGAATTGTTTATTCATATCTGTGTTTACCTTTCTAAGCATGTTTCGTAATTCGCTTAATTTAAACTCATTTGATACCATTAGACAATATGGGACCATCCATCTCAAACCGCTCGTAAAGTCGGCAAGTTGTATTTCGAGTTACAGTGCAAAATGTGCATAAAGGTTGTATTCATATTTATGTAATGTTTGTCCTACGTGTTTCTCATTTTACATGTAGTATCAGTCAAACGCCAATCTTTAATCATATTGTTGAAGAGAATAAAAAGCTTATACTTATGCATATAGTTAGTAAATAGCTCTAGTCTTTGTTTGCTTTGACCAAATTCTGTGATGGGTTAACTAAGAATCAACAATGAGAGGACATTGCTGAAGCTCGTTGACTTGGGGATGATTTGAAGTGACCGCCAATTATGACAATTTGATATGTAATACCAGCGATGTGGAAAAAGAGAAATAATATTAGGACCAAAGTAATGTACCCTTTTACTGAAGGAGCAACGTTTAACAAGCCATAACTCCGCTTCTGGATATTGTTTAAAGTGAAATGATATATCATTGGAAAGCTTATGATATATATTTTCTAAACACGGAAGAAAACAAAATTGGCCAGGGGCCGACTTTACGAGCGTTTCGACGTGGACGGTCACCTATTATAAAATTTGGTAGTTATACAATACATTATTATTATGTTATACTGCAATCGTACTGCCCATACGAATAGATGGTATCCACAAGTTTTTAATGTTATTTGACCTGACCGGCTTTGCCCATCACCCAACCGATATCTGCACATTTTCCAGTGAATTCAATTACTCGCACCTGGAAACACATATTGTAGTTAGGTTCCAGACTTGCTCTAGCGGGTACAATTCAGATGATCAGATTCGTTAAATAGGCTATCCCTATTGTTATAAACAGAAAACGTTAGGCCTATGTACGTACTATATGTTCATCTTTTTGTTAAATTCGAAATATGATTAACAGCTCTCTTTCGGGCCTAGAATTTTGCCTTATAGCCCTTTTGTCAAAACCAGATTACCCCTATAACTACCACCCCAATTGTTTTTATTTGTCATAAAAAAAACGCGCGTGTTTACGCCCTAACGACCTAAGATCGTAGATCCCCTCATTATTTAATGAATAACGTTACCATACAGTCAAATCGAACAAATGTTTGTCCAACAACATGGCCAACAATGGTTATCAACCATTTTGAATTACATTTCTCTTGTTAAATGCACCATTTTCGCTATATTGTTGTAACCCCTTTTGTGAAATTCGTAATGTGATTGTCAGCTCCTTTTCACGCCTAGAGTTTTGCTTGATATCCCTTTTGTAAAAACAGATTAGATAACGAAAAGCGTTGTTATTTAATGAATACAATTACCATAAATTTGAATTGAACAACTTTTTAGCAAAACAAGTCAGGCCACCAATGGTTTTCAATCATGATTAAGCACACGTCTCTTGTTAACTACGACATCTTCACCATATGTTTGTAACAATGTTTATTAACTTCGAAATGCGATTGACAGCCGCCTTTCATGCTTAGAATTTTGCTCAATTTGTTTTGTGAAAAACAGATTAAATAAAGGAAAGCTTTGCTTTGCTATTTCAAAAATAAAATTACCATGGAGGTAAACAGTTCCAATTTTGGCACAAAAACCCCATAAAAAATAAAAATCAGGCCACAGATTGTTACCAACCATATATGATTGTCACATCTTTTCTTAAATTCGTAATATGAATGCCATTTCAGGCCTAAAGCTTTGCTTGATGATCCCTTTGTAAAACAGAATAGACGACAAAAATCTTCGATCTCTGTTAGAAGATGCATTTGCAGGATTGTAGGTAAAACAATGTAAACAGTTTTGATTGACAAATTCATTGAAACAATACTCTCGACTTTAGCTTTCGCTGTCTGTGCTGTCTGCTTGATCATAAGTCCACTGCTTTTTTATTTAATTAATAAAATTACCAATGAGTTAAACTGAAACATGTTTGGCTAAAACTTGGCCAACGATTCCGACTCAGAGAGTTGTTTAATAACTCTTTTGTGAAAAAATATAAGATAACAAAAAGCTGGTTTAGTTATTTACTGAATGCGTTTTAATTATTGGAAAAAACAACAGGCCACAGATGGTTACCAATCATTTTGAATTGCACTTCTCTGTTTTATGCACCATTGTCACCATATGTTTGTAACACCTTTTGTTCAATGTTCAATGTGATTGACAACTTTCTAGATTTTGCTTGATATCCGTATTGTAAAAACCGACATAATTACCATGATCATAATGTTTGGCAAATATCAGGCAACTGATGGGTATGTTTACTTCCAATCTTTTGTTACCATCTTTGCCAGTCTTCTTTTGTCTTGTAATGTCATTTGTTTTCTTTTTGTTTCTCAATTTTTTCCATTGTGAATTAATTTAACTTGAACTTTTGTAACGCTATAGCTTACAATGATTAGTCATTAAATGACATTAAAATAAACTGAGCTCAACAAGAAACTTATAATTTTTCACAACTTGTGATCATATCTTAAAATCCTGTCCATCCAAATGAACCAAAATTACACACAGGATTACTTCAATACTCCTCTCAAAACACATGTCAGTAACCAAGCAGTTGTCCAACTGACACAACAGTAAAATGCTATGACACGAAACAGCTTCCCGGACCACTTTCACAGCACATATTTGGCACCCAGCATAAGAAATCTGTACGCATGCATACAAGATCCTTGCATAGATGATGAAAAGGTGTTGCGTTCTGCTTTTCACGCACTTTCGTCAAGAAAGAGGTCTTGTTCCTTACTATTCAACTTACTCCTTAAGAGTTATCACCTGTGCAAGGATCTTGTAATCATTCTTATTTCATGTCAGTGCATTTTGCTGTTGTGTCAGTTGGATAACTGCTTGGTTACTGACATGTGTTTAGAGTAGAGTATTGAAGTAAACCTGTGCGTAATTTTGGTTCATTTTCATGGACGTTAAGATACGACCTTGTGAAAAATTATAAGTTTCTTTTAAGCCATGGTTATAAAATAGTTTTGATGACAAAAACATTGCATACAAATCACTGATCTTTAGTCACATACACTGCAGACAGAAACACTCACGCTTGTTTGAAGAAGACTCGTCAGACACATCTTGTCTGGTTTGGGAAATAAGACCTCAAATAGTAGCACACAGAGTAATTATTTTGAGCATGATTGCACCTCTGACTTTTGATTTCAGATGATTGTCCCCTACCACTTGGTATGAAATCTGGGATCATCGGTGACTCTCAAGTAACAGCGTCTACCTTTGGCGATTCAAAGCACGCGCCATGGTTCGCTCGACTTCATAATGATTCATTATGGCAGCCTTCAAGTGGAGACAATGCTCCCTGGATACAAGTCTCATTCCAGCAACGGATGATCATTACAGGTATGTCATGTTCCTTTATAGAGACATGATAATTGATCATGTGTCGATTTTTAATAACAACAACCTAAAACAACATAAATAAAAAAAGAAGTCACTCCACACGCGCACTTATGCATACATTGATACAACATTTTGTATAACACTTTTAACTTTAAAAACTTCCATTATGTTTTGATGCTTGGAAAGATACGATCATGTCGTGCCTCCTTTTTCAACCAAATCGACGGTAATAACTCTTGTAGTGAGGGATCAACATTTAACCACATATTGCCACAGGCAAACCTCACTTCCTGGTAACCCAGTACCACACAAGTTTATGTAACTCATTGACCCATTTGTGTTATATACTGCCTCTAGCTATAATGACATCCTTGTGATCTGGTCAACTCATTGACAGATACCAACCTCAGGAAGGAATTCAGTTTTGATCAATTCTCTTCAGGTAGTGAAACGTAATGCCAGCATTGATAATAAAATACACACACAAAAATTAACACCTAAATTGAACCATCTCCGGAGTTTGAAAAAGTATTTAAAAATCAAATGCCTTTATTCAAGAACCTCTTTGTGTGCACTAATTCTTTATGATTTAAATTTGATTTAATATACCTGTGCTTTAAAATAGGAATTATTGTCCAAGGTAATGGAGATACAGCCAATCAAGGGAGCTGGGTCAAAGAATTTTACATATCGTACACCACCAATGAAACTATACCAATGTGGAATTATTCAAACTATGAAACTCTTCCTAAACCTACGACTATCGTGAGTATAAAACATATTACAATGTATTATCCCCGATATTGCTATCGCTGGTCAGGAAGGCTTCATGATTGACGAAGGGTTTTGCCATTTTTGCCAGCGATACATTGCCTAAATGTAGTACATTGACCCACACAATTTTGTTGACGTGTTACTTTTGAGATTTTAGCATTTTATGTTGTGATGTATTTTACTATTAAGCACACAAGTATTTAATTGGAAAAAGAAGACTATTTGATTAATATAATGCCTGTTAACTTTGTCCATCCGTGCACTGTGTATTCTGGGATGTGATACCCATAATACTTATCAGAACACATAGGTATTTCAGAGGAGAATGGTTTATTAATGTTTACCTTTGTTAATTCGCACTTTGTATCACTATAAAAACGGAGTGGTATAATATTTCGATACCAAGTGCACACACATTCACTTATTAGGACAAATAATATATTGTCATAGAGTTTTGGATGAAGTGTTTTGTGTTAACTTTGCTTCATTGATACGAATTGCAATTGTGTATCAGCTGATATTAAGAGGGTATTATAGAGGTTGCGATTTCCAAACATGCGTATCGTACGCCCTTTTATATAATATTCAAAATCACTCTCCTGTGACGGGATTTTGAATAGATCTACGGGCGTACGTACGTTTGGAAATCGAAACCTTTCTAATATATAGCAGTTAAAAGACGTGCGTCTCTCTATTCTCAAACCTTACAACAACAAACATTCAACGATTTCAATATGTTCGGTACAATTCTGGCGATACGTAAACGTTAAAGATACTCCTATACTTATATTAGGATTCTAATTTTAGTGCGTCTCGGATTTTTCATAAACTGAACTATTTATATCATATCATAGTAAACAGGCTATCAGATAACATCAATATAAACCATGTCATGACCACTTGTCGCTTATCGACAATGTATATTAGCTTTGGAACATCCTTTATTAATTTTGTTTCGCCATTGGTACATTTTGTAATATTGGCGTAGTACGCCTAGCGGATATGGTATAATGTTTCTGAAGCCTCACGAAAACAATTGAGTTAAAGTGTATGGTAAAAGCTCGCAGATAAAAGTTTCAAATGTGTATACAATAATTATTTGAAAATATTTGAAGGTAGTAGTAGGCTTAATATGTGGTGTGATCAAGCAAATCAGTCTGGCACATTTAATTTCGGGCATATTTAATTTACAGTGTTTATAGGATTATGAACAATATTTGCAAAGCTACATTTTACAGAAAACCCCATCAAATTTGGACAATAAAGTCCTTTGTTTAGCTATATCTCAAAATCAATATTTCCGACTTCCAACTGATTTTCCTTGATCACATCACATATTAATCACTACTACCTTCAAATATTTTCAAATAATTATTGACAATCAATAACAAAGCTGTGTACATTTTCTGCGGACATCCAATAATATTGACAAAAAAGTACCTCAGCAGCTGCAGTCATTCTATTAAAAATATTTTATACTTCAAATTAGCGTAATGAAGAAAATAAATGTCGTGTAAATACTTTTGATTCAACACTTTTGCATACAAGATATCATCAGTTTAGATAGTTTCATTCTAATTATCAATTGATTGGTTGGCTGACTTACATTTCAAACTATTTTTAATTTATGTACTTAATGTGTATTTTCCTGTTTTTCAGCAATTTAAAGCCAATGGCGAACCAACATGTTCACATCCGGTGCTTTTTCAGCCACCTATACGTGCAACCATGCTACGTATCCATCCATTGCAATGGCGCACCAGAGTTGCCTTGCGGCTTGAGATCTTAGGATGTCGGGATAACGGTTGGTTTCATTTGCTTGTATATCCGGATTCAGATATGAAATCTGTAAAGCACTTGTATGCTCATTGATTTTTATTACATTAGCTAGCAATCGTATAAGCCTTTCCCTGCTGTTTTCTATAGATCAACAAATTTATAAAGAACTCAGAAAAGATATACAAATAATGGGAGATAATAGAGTAGATCAACAGCATACAATAAAGACTTAGCTCTTAAGAACATAAAAATTAATTCAGCTGACTCGTACAACGTGGCAAATGCAATTAAATGAATTCAATCTACGTTTTAGCATTTCACACTTTTCATGTGAATATATATAGTAAAGCGCGCTTCAGACTCCGTATTGCACGTACAATATTGTATGTACAATACTTTTCGTGACGTCAAAAAGTATTACACGTGCAATAAATAGTATGTACCGGGAAAATATATATTGTGCTACAATCATTGCTTGCTTAATTGATACGTAGTTGCCAAATTTCTAAGAGTGGTAAATTTAGTGAGTGTTCGTGCACCGAATGATGAACATCTTTTTATGTCTTTTTGTATTCAACTTTTGTACTTAATATTAAAAGGCCTATTAATACTAACGATATTAATAATATTAAAATTGTAATAATAATATAAATGGCGCATTCAGTTCTTATTTATTTATTTATAGATTTATTTATTTAGGCCTATTTGTTTATTGATTGATTAATTGATTTAGCGATTCATTTATACTGACATTTAGTCATATATTGATTTAGTCAGTTTTTTAAGTATTATTTGTAGGCCTATGTATTTATTATGGTTTTGATCTGATTGATACTGATATTTTTATTGTTTTTTAAAGTGTTGGCATATAACATTATACATTATAACACGTTGTGTTATGAATTTGCAACAGCTTTTTACATGTTGATATCGTTGAGGCATGTTATGATAGTGTATGTTATAGACCTACTTATGATCATCCCAATACATCCATAAACATGTTAATGTGAAACGAGATTACTTGAAATATATAAAGAGTTTCAACTATACGCCGTAGAAGTGACGTAGTTAATCGGATTAACTACCATAGCAATAGATGAATACAATTTTGAATATATCGCCCTGCACTACAACGTTCACGCGGTACCTATGCATTGAACCCAGAGAAGATGTAAACGAAGGAGATAGATCCAGCTATCCTCAAACAAAATATGTGTGTTGCCGCTCATTCAAAAGCAATCACGCTATTTAGGTTTAACAATAAAATACAACAAAAGGGTTCGAACCCATGACGGGTGTGATACACAAGTTGCTGCTTACTGGTTTTAGGGAAAGGTCAGTGTCTGTATACCATCAATACCATGCATACCATGCATGCAGATCCTAACATCCAGTTTATTTCAAATAAAATATGACCGAAGTTCCATGGCAAATAATAATTTTGCACGCTTGGTTACGCTTTCAACCTCTACGATTTATGATACAGACTATTTTCAATTATCAAAATATCTTTATTAGGTTTGCAGGAAATGACAGGAAAATACATTAAAACAATAAAATATAGATGATCAAAAATCATCCCGTTTCTAACAAAATCCTAAAACACTCTCCTAAATAATTAATATATATTCCAAAATGGGCGGATTTTTTTGGAATCTTATCTCAAGGATATAATTCCGTTCTTCCTCCTTCTTTTTCAACTTTCCTGATTGAACCATAGATGTCAAAGAAAGGCTGATCACTTGCACCTGTAAGATAAGTATGTTTGAAAAGAGCGGTATTGTATTCAATCTATGTTTGCTGACATACACAGGTGATCAGTGCAATCTGCTTGCAGTGCAGGGCGGTCTATTCAAAAATTGTATTCATCTATTGCTATGGTAGTTAACCAGATTATGACGTCACTTCTACGGCGTATACGAACATAATTCTGAAATATGTCTCTCTGATTGGTTGATTGTCAAGAGGATTACGGCATCCTCAAAGCCTCTTGCTGTAATTCTCTAATCGATATCTATTATAGGACCGATCTTTTGAAATCCATACAACCGTGTCAAATGAAATAGTCTCGGATCATAGTTTGTGGACGATACAACATTGATACGTCAGATTTCGGAATTGTATTAAAAATAGGCACAAATCACATTGAACAGGTTGATTGCTGGCAAAAGTAGATAAAATAACTATGGGTCGAATTTACATTAATCAGTGTCCTGGGCCAGGATAACATTTAGGACTCCTTCGCATTCTAAAACAATACTTTGAACACCAAATGTCCTTGCTTTCATTTTCTCATTTAATTTGTTTTAATTGTAATTAATTTCTTTGTCCACTGGCTCTGTGGTAAATCCGGTATTGCCAAATATTTATCGTCCATTACCCGTGTTAATCTATTTATTTATTAAAATGCACCATCTATTAAATGCCTGTAATACAATGTATACGCCTAGTGTATTTGATAACAAATTTGTTTTTATTTTTTATTGGAATTTGGGTGCCATTACACGATTTCATATATATAAAATATGTTTGGGCATGGCGGAATTAGTATATGATTAAAGATAGACATACTCTTAGGCCCCCTTTTTTCATGTTTGTACATTATTAATATTAATATTTATGTACAAAATGCAAACGAATGTATATATATTTGATTGTTTTGTAAACATTAAATTTGATGTTTACTCATAATTATGTCTGGAAAGTCAGGGAAAAACTAAGGAGCATCGGTATTTAGTTTCCTGGGAAAGTGGATCAGATGAGCAGTGAGTAAAAGCATTCGCCCTAAATCTGTATTTGATTTTTATTTTTTTATGAATTTATTAGGCCTACTGGTAAAGTGCAGAAAAAACCTCAAAACGCACTCTAGGATTTTTCATCAGCAGCAGTAGAAATTTATCTTGCATAGATTTTCTGGTGACTTCGCTTGGATTTAGCAAACAATGAACCGTCAGGGTTATAGCGCGTTATTTAATCTGATTCAACTAGTCGTGGCACGTATATTTATTGCACGTGTAATACTTTTTGACGTCACGAAAAGTATTGTACATACAATATTGTACGTACAATACGGAGTCTGAAGCTCGCTTAAGAGTGTATTACAATTTAAAAAACAATAGCGGTAAAAAACTTCCAAAAACGACACGCATAGATAAAGGGAACTTTTACGTAAACGAAACGACCGAGTACGTTTTAACCTTGGATATGTTATACTTTCAACACACAACAACGTGCAGGTGAATTAATAGAAAACATTGCATTTCAAGACAGGATGTTCTTATGCATTATAAATGTGCCTTCAAGGTTAATGTTCTTCATGTTAAGCTATGCTGAAAATCAAAAGTTAATTCGGTCTTTACTTCAAAATCTGTCTCATGTAACTAAACAATCTGTTGAATTGGCTACTAAAGTATGAACGTTAAATCGCATTTGCAATATTTTCTTTCCAGATTGTGATTACGCTCTTGGAGTAGCTTCGGGTAGAATTCACGATAGTCAGCTCACCGCGTCAAGCAGGGATAGTAACGTTAATCATGACGCTCACAAGGCTAGACTAAACTCATATGGCACCCCTTTAATGTATGGATGGATGCCACGTATCAGTAGCGAACGAGATGAATGGCTCCAGGTGAGATTTATTGACTAAAAATTGTATTACATAAAGTATTAAATGTATTAGATATTCATAGTTTTAGGAAATACC
Source organism: Amphiura filiformis (assembly GCF_039555335.1). Classification (NCBI taxonomy): domain Eukaryota; kingdom Metazoa; phylum Echinodermata; class Ophiuroidea; order Amphilepidida; family Amphiuridae; genus Amphiura; species Amphiura filiformis. The sequence continues at coordinate 735,666 of NW_027305499.1, forward strand.
TGTATCATTGTAAGAAATTATTGAGGGACTGTATAGGTTATTGCCAAAGGTGAGGTAGGGAGAATCAAAAGTTATATAATACTTTATTTTCTGTTGTGTCGTCTGCAAAGGTTGTGGAACTGTACATGACATTTTTGTTCCAGACGAGATGTGTAATGATGCTAATTTTGTATGTCCGGGCAATTTTTGTTGCTTGTATGTAAACAATTTGAAATCGGATTGGTGTGTGTTTTTGGTAATTATTGAAAACAAAAACTATGACCTGCATTCATGCGAGTGTAACAACGGTACACTTACGATAGCTGCCTTTGCTTATTCTTATTCTTCGTCATTTTCTTCATTTCACCTCCTCCTCCTTCTCACTCTGCTCCTCCTCCTCCTCCTCCTCCTCCTCCTCCTCCTCCTCCTCCTCCTCCTCCTCCTCCTCCTCCTCCTCTTCCTCTTCCTCTTCCTCCTCCTCATTATCTTCCTCTGCCTCCTCCTTACCTTTTTTATTCGGCCATGCTCTTTACTTCTTCTTGTCTCCTTTTTTCCCACTTCTATTGTATTAAAGATACGCTGAAGCAAGAAAGTGTACAGTAGACTTTCATCCTTAATGGATAGGTACAACTATTGAAGGGGGTTATATACAGTAATAATGCTTCATGTTTTAATAAATGGTTTGCCATTACATTTTATAAAACTTGTCACAATTTTGCAATTAAAATAACTTTGAATTTGTATTAACATAATTGAACATTTATTCTCTTATTCTAGGTTGATTTTCAGCAACTTCACATTGTACACAATGTTATTACCCAGGGTTGTGGTCAGAATAAGTGGATGGAGAATTTTGCTTTGCAGTTTTTTGATGTCAAAAATAATATGCTCGCAAATTATAGTAACTACCGTGGACAGGTCGTGAGTATCATAACAAAATAACAGATACATAATGAAGCAATCAAAACACTTCGCGTCTTTTCTTATTATCACAAAAAGGTTGTCATGTTATAAGATTCTTTTTAGTCGAGAATAGTGTTAACTTTTAAACCGTTCATGTCATATTTTGTTACCTTAAAAGAAGTCTCCGGCAATCACAACATTATGTTAGAAAAATAATTATCAAACACGAATCACGTGGTGTTATTTCAAACAAACTCATATTTTCTTTAAAATAACAAAAAAACAACCGTCTCTCACCACGCGATATTCTATATAATTTCCCGGGCACCGAAATTGCCTGTAACAATGATGTCCAAGTAACACACTGAAGGCTGACGACAATTGACCACAAATAAACATGAAGTCATTGCAACAGGCAATTCCGGCCCGGGAATTTTGAATATCGCGTGGTGAGAGATGGCTGTTTTTATTCATTTTCATGGTCAATATGAGTTTGTTTTAAATAAAACCACGTGATTCATACTTGATAATTGTTTTTCTTATATATAAGGCATAATGTTGTGATTGCCGGAGTGTTCCTTTAAATAGGGTAACTAAAACCCTATCATGAGTGCACATGAAATTAGCCTTATGTAACCATGGTGAGTGCGACGGACAATGGGGCTCTACGGTTAACGTTCACGGAAAGTGAAAAGTTTGAATTTTGAGTCCTTCCATTGAATATAGTTATTTCCGCATCATTTGACGTCATTAAAATCTAAAATTAAGGACCAAAGTCGTCCTTGCGGACATTATGGTAACCCTGATTTTCGATTTCGACTTACACTTTGGCTATAAGAGCATTAACGGCAACATCATTATTATCGTGATAACTATATTAGTTATAGTTTTAGAGAAAAGTGAAACATCTTAGAATATTTTTTTTAAAGAATTTATTCATGCATTAAAAATAAATCAATTTCCAAAGCTCTCACTTACTTTGTTTCTTTGTTTCATTCTGGTTTATTTCTGTTTTCAGGAGTTTCCTGCTAATAATGACGCAAGTAATATGGCTATTATCTCCCTTGAACCTGCTATAAAATCAACAATAATTAGAATATATCCAAGAAGTGTAAACAAGAGTATGTGTCTAGCAGTTGAATTTGTTGGTTGTTTGTGGAAAGGTAAGCAAACAATTTTGCTTTTAAAAAATCATCTTTTCAAATTGTAAGTCAATTTAAACCACGCGAAAGAATATAATAAATTAAAATATTTCTCCAAATGAGTACGATATAGTTTTGCCTAGGGAAGTCTTAAGTGCTTTTCAGAGTTCTCTGAAAATGACTTTTCTATGGAAAGATTGAATTTTACTCATAGAGTACCAAATTGTACTTCTCCAAACTTGAAATATATATAGTTTTGTTGATATACCTGAAGTGATGGTGACAAATGCAATTGTGTGGCTATTATGGTAAACCATAGACAGTCGAAAGCTGTTAAAATGGCTGTCGAAAGATAAAAAGATAACCTTTTTAAATATGCTAAAAATTCAACAGTCAGATAGAAGCTTTGCGTTTATAAGGTTAGTTCCACAGCACAGCAGCAAATCTAACTTGATATTAGGTAAACGACAACACTTAATTAACAGGTTGGGGAGAACATTACATACACAACTGTTGTGGGTTACATTTTACTCTTTTCGGGATTTCCTACTTCACTCATCACTGAGTAAATTCTTTATCCAACAAGTTTTGCAACACTTTACCCAACAACAATCATGTTCCATGACTACTTTTTTTTTCAATTGGGTTTAATCAAATAAGGTTTGAATAAGCGTTTGCTTCATTTATTGGGTACTTTTTAGCATGGAAATTGAGTTCTTATTTTGTCGTGTTTACTTAAGCTAATAAATAAGATTGTCCATTAAAATGACATAAAATGTTCTTAAACAAATCCAAATAAAGGTGATCGATGTTGACATACCTCAATGACGTTTCGTGCTGTAACACAGCACTTTCTCAATTCGAATGACCAGCTTTTGACCTTTCTTGTCGGCTGCTTCCTATTGACAGCTGACGTAGATGGCGCTGTCAATAACCGATCATGTATGTGCGGAAGGAAACAATTACCATAATCCCTGTTGAGAGTATTAACTTGCCCATCTTTCTTATCCATATTGATTCCTTCCGCACATATATGATTAGTTACTGACAGTGCTATCTACGTCAGCTACCAGGACTCAGTCGACTAGAAAGGTTAAAGCTGGTCATTCAATTTGAGAAAGTGCAATTTTTTTTCAATCTACATTTATGTTAAATTTCTTGCAGCTTGTGGAAACCGTCTTGGCATGGAATCAAGGCAAATTACACATAAACAAATCAATTTTTCACATGGAGTTGTTAGCGATGATTTCAGTAACGTAACCAAGATCGACGCTGGGCGTCTTTACAGCCCCGTGTGTTGGATGCCTGATTCCGGAAGTAATCATTGGATTGAGGTCAATCTGAATGATCTTTACACTATAACGGGCATTATTACCCAGGGAGGCTTTTCGTGGAATACTAATGAGGCGACGAATATGTTCATGTGGCCAAAGAGTTACAAGGTACTCCATACAAGGCATACAGACTCTTGGTCAGTGTATCGGCAGATAGATTGGATACCAATGGTACGTGTTGCTTTGTGGTTGTGTGTAGGGGTGTAAAGGGTGTAAAGGGTGTGTATGGTTAAAATATGCAAGAAACTTGCATGTAATGAGTTCTTATTTTGTAAAGCGCAATGAACATGTTTGGTATTGCGCTATAGTAAGCGCCGTATATTATTATAACTTGAGTCCTAAAGGAACTAGAAATTAACACATCTTCAACGCTTGAAAGTTGAATTTACTGAGCAAGCATTGACATTTGCAATCAATTGAACAACATGAAAATCAAATAGACATAATTGCAGCAGCTTTTCTCAATTGAATTGTAAATTGGTTTCTTCAAGAGTTTTTGTAATAAATGTACACTCTAAGAAAGCAATGTTCCATTAGGGTTCTAATGTACCCTGTAGGAAGAAGCGTCAGTGTGTACCGCTTTTACCTGTACCAGTTCAAAATTTAAAACGCTTTTAAAACATTACATGTTCTTCTACTTGTTTAGAGAACCGCAAAAGGTTCATATAAGTGACCAAATATATCTTTATGGGTCCTTTTAAGAACCATCAAAATTTATGCTCAGAAGACATATGAAAAACTTTTTTTCCCCTTTGCAGGAGTTTGAGGCTTACCCTGACCCAGTCACAGAGAAACGTTATGATTTTGATCGACCCTTCATCGCCAGAAAAGTCAGAATACAACCCCAACCATCACACAGGGACGCAAACTGCCTTCGATTTGAGTTAATCGGCTGCAATTTACAAGGTAATTAAACATTAAACAAGTTTATCTAAAGCTTTAACAGTTTCTGTCTACAAGAACCAGAGGATCAAGAATTACCAGCTTACACATGGTTGATGCCATTGATGGTATATTACCCTCAATGGCCACAACCTCCATTGCAGTTGATGTTTTGTAAACACACATGTATACATGTATATGTCAGTAAATCATGGCCTGTTCTTGAAATTACACAAAATGTTCTCTAAGCAATAAAGATAACAGAATTAAAGGGTGTTCAAGAATTGACATACCCCTTCACATGATGACATATTACTTGATACATATATCAATGGAAAATGATTTAAAATGAGTTTAGAATGAAAATTATTTTCTCCATTTTTTTCAAAGACGCCCTTCGGTCCAGTAATAATAATCAATCAATAATAAACAACATCAATTAGTGTTTTGACTCCACCAGTATTTTTATTACATTTCAGTCCGTCCAAGTGTCTCAGCCACTTTCTTGTGTTTTTCCCATCTCGTTAAGCTTAATTGCAATTCTTCTTTCATTTGCCCAGTGCCGTCTTTAAATGTGGGTTAGGGTTAGGATAATATTTGTGCGCTGGGTAAACCAGAATTATTCTCCATTTTATCATTATATGACATATTCATTTCCAGTAGCTTCTTTCCAGGCACTTTATGCATCTTAGGCATGTTTTGATCGATTTCATTCAGCTGGCTTAATATTACAACCAAAGAAATGTTTGTTTGGTCAAATAGAAGTGAAATAATTGGGTCATTTTGTCGATGGAAACGGAGTCGTGACAGATCCTGACAAACTGAAAATTTTAAGAGTGTACAGCTACTGCTATAGTGAGGTTTGCTGAGGTTTGTAAGTTGTGTAGGATTAGATATTACATATTCACGCCTTGAACGAATGTAACATGTTGAGACAAAATATCGCCGGGTATTCAAATCATTTTACTAACCAAGGCTTTTCCTCAGATAAGCAAATGGTGATGTAGTATTGAAGTCATTTTCTTACGTTTTCAGTTTTATGTTTTGTGAGTGTATGCCAATACAAGCATTAAGGACTACATTTAGCATTTAAACATAGTAAAGACTGCCCGATCCGTTAACAAACATGGCGTTATTTTCATAGTATGAAGTCTTTGAACAACTTGAACGTACATTATGAATGAGCTTTGATAACATTTGAAAAACTAATCATTCTTTTTCTTCACATAGATGAGGGTCAAATCTGTGGGAGCCGAGCTGTGGAATATAACGGCTACTGCATCGCATCAGTCGACCACGAGAAGCCAAACGCCTGCCATGACATATTCGCTGAAAATAGTAAACCACTAATCATACACTCTAAAGATATGCAGAACATTCTGAACACTTACAAAGAGCATTTTGAAATCGATTACCGATATCAGTATGCTATTGGATTAAAAAACAAAATTGTGTATAATATTTCCCAAGAATTTCATTGGAGGGATTCCACTCCGCTAACTTTTGAAAACTTTCGGATTAAACGGGAGGCTACGGATTTAAGTAATGAAGCAGAAACGTGTGTGTATGTTGACATGAATGACAAGCTATCATGGCGTACATATGAGTGCGAGCAGGATATGCTTGGAAGAGCGTCCATCTGTCAGCTCGGTAAGATAATATCATAAGGACATTATAGCATACGGTATTTAAATATATGTTCATTTTGACTTGAGAGGTGTTTTGGTATGAACCAATTTGCTCCTATTCGCCGTAGAAGTGATGTAATAATCGGATTAACTACCACAGCAATAGATGAAAACAATGTTTGAATATATCGCCCGGCGCTACAACGTTCACGCGGTATCTATACATTCAACCACATTATGTCAAAGAACAGGGATACAGACCTGGATTGTAATTCTATAGAATGATTAGTATGTTTGAAAAAATGGTATTGTATTCAACCAATGATTGCAGACATACGAGTACACAGGTGATGCGTGCAACCTGCTTGTAGTGCAAGGCGATATATTCAAAAATTGTATTAATCTATTACTGTGGTAATTAATCCTGTTACATCATCAATACTACGCGAATTCATATAAAACAACGTATTTTTAAACAAATTGCATAAAGTAGCTTTAGATTAAATTAGATTGTTACCAAAGCACATTATGCGATTTATTGACAATAAGCTACATGATACAAGTTATTCACGAGGCAATTTTGAATAGCACACTTCTATTTTGTGCGTCGATATATTGGTAATAATTTATTGGAATATTCAGTCTACTGGTTTTACGCGGCACATCAATGGCAATATACCATCTGACATAATCAATCTTAATAGGCTCCATTTGAGTTTTTTCTTCATTGCGGCAATCTTAATGCTTCTTTTGAAAATATGTATATATTTACAGAGATGGAGTGCGAGAGATGGGGCGGGCGGAGAGAGGTAGAAAGAGATGGGGAGAGTGAGAGATAATAGGTGCAATAAAATACTATGAAATTGTAAACTGAAGCGCCAATACCTTTACTATTATATATAATTGCAGATATCGATGAGTGTGTGGGACACACTCATGGCTGTTCACATTTCTGCGTTAACTTTCCCGGTGGATATCACTGCGCATGCCCAACCGGATATCATCTAGATAGGCTTGATGGGAAACATTGTATCAGTAAGTTATTGCGTATAACTACCAAATTGTAACAAAACGTTGTAATCACTTTGTAAATATGTTAAGAAGAAAGAAGATAAACAATGTTTAGAATTCCCAATTAGCAATTTGCGATTACTAAGTAACATAATCCGTCAGCTTGTATTGTCTTAAATAATAGTGTTTAATATTTATTATTTATTATATTTTAGAGTTTTCTGAGTGTTCTACGGACAACATTCAAGACAGCTGTAGTGATCTTCTGTATTGTCTCAAAACTGACTCTATCACTGATGCTACTAACTGCAACGAAGATGGCAATTATAATCTTATCGAAAATAACCCACCAAAATATGAAGAACATTACCCGCGAAATTATTATCCAGGTTCTAGCGACTTTAATCCAACTCATTTGGGTCAACAGGAGGACGAACTCGAAGCTACCACTACAAGACCTGGAGAAAACTCATTTGACTATATGGAATGCAACAATGGTGTGTAAATTTTAAATAAAAAATATCACTTTGCCGTAAATTAGGTTTTGGTTCAAGTTAATCTGTTAAATTCAACTTTAAATCACGTTAAAATATTTAAAATGAATGACGTTTTGTTTTATGTACGAGGATGAACTAAATGATAGGTTAATTTCCTCTTCTTCATAAAGACCTCTTATTAATTAAACCTAGTATACTACGAGTGGGTTGATGTTTTACCCCCACCCCCCCCCCCCCCCCCCCGCCAACCCATTCTTTCCTCCGGCATAAAATAAGCCCTTGTGTTCTCACCCAAATGACTTAAGGTAATCCTAGGTCCATCCTTTTCGCTCATTTAAGTGTTATAATTTATCCGACCGACCATCAAAGGTGATCATATAGGGATGATGTTGAGGCTACCATAATGTTCTCTAATATTCAAGATTTCCATGTTGGTCTTGAAACATTATTCCAAGAGATGTTGACTTTTAAATATGTAGTTAGGTTGATACAGTTATTAACTTCCATATTTAGGAGAAAGGTTCGTAGAAGTTTAGCTAAAACCATCATAGCAACATTATGAGAGAAATCTTTGTTCTTATTTTGGTATCATTGGAAAGCGGAGACGAGACGATAAAAATTAGAACTTGTTGCAACAACCTCGTTCTTCGTAGTTTTTTTTAAGTGACTCACTGCAATTGCTGTCTTGTTATCAAAAGTTCATGCCAGACAGTAATTATGCTTAATATTTTAAAGAAGACCAGCTTTCAATGCTATATAATTCCTTGCCTCTTTCTAATCATAATTTGCATGTTGTTGTTTCTGATTATTGTCAGCGATGGCGGATTTGCGTTGTGAATGTATGTGGGAAAGTAAAACCTCTGGCAGAAGCAGCCACCACAAAGAAACGAACAAACACACTGGACTTATTCAAGCATTAGCCTTTCCGCCATTGTATAAAACTGGATATTGGTGTGAATTCAATATTCGTGTTTCTGATGGATACTTCGTGAGGTAAATATCGCAAATCGTCTTTCGCGGAGTTTGTCAATTCAGGGAGTCTACTTTTACTTCATGATAAATGTTACGAGACGAGAATCCTGGGTGTGTGGTCCTAAGTTAATACAGGAATTGGATACATAAATGCGTCTTTTGTCAATGCATTTTGAATCTTAGGATTACACACCCCAGGATTCTCGAATGCAACATTGAAATGGACTGAATTGTGCACTCAAAATTTTTGGAGTGTTCTACGCGGCAGACTATTTCCTGCCGAAAGTCGCCATAATTACCCACACTTCCCAGAGAACACGCTATCCCCTAGATTGTGTATTGTCGTATCACAGTTTACTCCAAAGCATCTATTCGGCTTAGAAGTAAATGTATCTAAAATTAGTCTCATGCATTTAGTGGTTTATTTAAAGTTAAAGTTTAAAGGGAAATGGTAAGACATTGTTATACCAATCGTTCTTTAGTAATTAGAAGACATAGCAACATATCACTCTTAGAGCTAAATTTTCAAATAATTATATTATTATTGTTATTGAATGATTTTAATTCTGGTATTCACTTATTATTGATGATTCCTTTAATGTTCAGATTTTTATTCCATGAAATTAATCTGCGACGGAGACATGATTCATCGGCATGTGTGGACACATTTAACATAACTGATCATTTTGGTGCACTTGGGTCTCAGCTTCGAGGTTCCTTTTGCGGAAACCAGACTGACCTGGTGATCACCTGTCGATCTAACAACGTTACTGTACGACTTGATATTGGTGAATATACGTCTGATATGCCGCCGAAACTTGGATTCATTGCGACGTACAACACAAGTAGTAAGTTATTTAAAATATTCTGCCTCTGTAAACTTTGAATAACTTTGGCTCTGTAAAGGGCACCTCTTTAAAACAGAACATGCTAATACACTAGAATGGCATCTATAAATGAGAACAAATACATACTGATACCTTTGTAACATCAGAACCAAAATAAGAGTTGCCACACAAATATTTTGTTTGGTTTCATATTGCTTAGTCATTTTTTACCAACGTTATAACCCTTTCAAATATACAAGTAATATGTGCAGTTTTCTTTTTTCACTTATGTTCCTTCGTAGATTGCTCATTTTCAACAGACGAATGTGACCCTGCTTGTGGCGCTAGAAAAACAATGACGAATTCTAGTGGCGAATTTTCCACCGTAAACTTTCCTTCTCGAGGACTTCCTTTCTCTGTGTGTGTATGGAACATCACATTACCACCGGACAAATATATTTCACTTAACTTTCCTGAATTCAATATAACACAAGATCCTAATACGGGGGACTGTGAAGATTATATAGAACTACTTTCTGAAGCTACAAGTCAGCTTTCTTATGGTTCCCGCTTGGGACATGTGCTATGTGGAGAGGCACCCCCGTTGATTTTGCTAAATACCTCAACTGTAGTTTTATCTTATAAAACCGGATTAGATGCCAAGTCACTTGGGTTTCGTGCAATATATGAAAGTAGAGGTACATTTTCTTTCATTTGCTAACTTTATTTCGCTACTTGAGTGTTCCTTATAACTTAATCCTAATTACCGAATTACTCTGCTTATCTCAACGCTAACCAGCATTCTACCCTAAAACATAACGATAACCCTAGTTTTAAATCCTTTTTTGCACGACCATTATTCTACATAATGCTTTCCACGTTACAGATCAGAAGTATATTTGGCATTCGTTTTAAATAATTTTAATCATATCAACTATTTATCTGTTACATTTATTCTAGTGAAGTTTTATTATCAATTTTCTGTTATGATATGGTTTCGGAAATAAGACTGTTTCAGTGTGTACTAGCATATGTTGCTCCATATTTGGTAGTAGTACAAGGTATAACAGCCTGTTATTATTTTAGCCACCTTTATATGAAAACAAATCATCACAAATTTTATTTTCTGCGCCAATCCGAAATCAATATTATGGAGGAGTTTTCCTTATTAGTACGTAGAGTAAAAGCGTTTAACGAATTCATGATTTATTTTTCCACAATAAATAGATGTACCTGGTTGTGGCATCGGATCATACACAGGAGAAGGAAATTCAAAAATGTAATTACGATAAAGCCGCCATTGCAACTGTGAATTACCCAAGGCAGTATCACTACAAGTCGCATTATGAATGGCACATTGAAACTCGCAAAGGAACATTCATCGAACTTGTTTTCCACGACTTTGATATACCGTCTGATGACGTCACATGCATGAACAATTACGTCAAAGTTGTGGATGATAGTAACAAGGAGTCATTAAAGTATTGTGATAATCATTCTCCTGGAAAGGAACCAATCAGATCGAGTTTTAACAGGATGAAAGTTGTTTTTCGTACTGGAACTACTGTTTTTGGAAAAGGGTTTTATGCCGAGTACAAGTCTATGACCTTTGACCTGAAAATGGAGGATGGAATAACACCAACCATGCGACCAAGTAAGATTGCTTTATATGTACCTTTCTGTCATGTCTATAATTAAACGAGAATAGATCACAAAATACATTTTGGTGAAATATCACATAAAAAATCATTTTAAAAATCCGATTTTACATTCAAAGTCCACTCCCGCCTCAAATATTGGGATAAGTCCCGATTTACAATCAAAAAGGCATATCCCCTTTTGTCAGTTTGTGTAGCAAATACATATAGATTATTTTCTACAATACCCAGTCTTTACAAATATACAAAAATGTCCTCCAAAAATATTCGCTACGTAATAATTAAATTGTTATCATAGGATGATGTTTTCCAGAGGTCAAAATAACCATGTTTTTGACCACTTATTTATTTTGAAAGGATCACAGTGCGGCAAAGGTTGGTCTTATTACAAAAACAACTGTTACAAATTAAAGACCACGTCAAGAAACATTCGATGGACTAAAGCTGAACGACTTTGTGATAATGATGACGCCCATCTTGTCAGCGTTCTAGACACCAATGAAATGAACTTCTTACACTACATGTTGGTTAATGTTTGGCATACAGAGGAAAATGAGACTTACCTCGGTAAGTCATTATTATTTTAAACAGAGACGACATAGAGTACCGAAGTGATGACGTCACAGAAAACTTTTTTTGCATTTCAGCGTTTTGAATACCATGTATCGGTGGAGCATGGTGAAAAACATCCACAGTCCAAATGCGTGTAATCAGTGTAAATTGGCCTGGTTCCAAACAGTTATGAACCAGGCCAATTTACACTGATTTCAATGGGGCTAATTAGGTATTCATGCGGCCATATCTCGGGCCCTCATGATCCGATTCCCACCAGATTTGGACTGTGGATGTTTTTCATCATGTTCTACTGAAATACTAAAAAGTTTTTGAAAATTTCGTGGCTGTTTGTTAGTCTTTTTCTGATGTTTTAATTTCATTATACCAGTGTCTACCCCTTGTGAAACTGAAGACACGATTTAAGATAAATAGCACCATCAGTGTTCTTTTCTTTAAAAGGACACAGATTATATGCTATCAAACATCCGTGTCCAGAAAGACAGAGTGTTTGTCTATAAATGTCCAATTTGAATTTAGGCCAATCATTTCGGCCATAAAATGTATTGATCTATTCACATTAGTATTGATCAGCAAAATTAATCAGATGCACTAACAACAATATTTCTCTGGACGTTGGCTGAGCAAAATCAATATCAGTATATGTACACACGTATGTTAATTGGAATACATGTCTGGATTGTTTTATGCTTGACTTTGTGTAACTGCAGTATGATGTCAAAGAACATAATTTGTTAATATATTCCACGTAGATGAAAGGATATAAGTGTTTAGTGACAATTACATGGTCTCATGTTTACTTTCTAGGTCTAACCTATGATATTCAATCAAGAAAAAGGCGATGGGTAGATGGTGCTCCTCTTACTTATACCGATTGGTTTGTCGTCAAAGATGAGTAAGGAAATTATGTAATGAAAATAATTATATTACTGTTAATAACCGAAATTTCGTGATGGTTAAGGATTAGGTTACAAAGAGTTTATTATTATTATTATTATCATCATTATTATTATTCACTCCAGAAATGACCGATTAGGACAGTCACAGCCTGATGGTGGCGCACTTGAGCAATGTTCTAAATATTGGTTACGTAATCTTCACTCAACCAACCAATGGCATGATGTCCCTTGTGCATCACCTTCTGCTCGACAGTTTGTGTGTGAACGACCGCTTAGAGGTAAATAAATATCCAGAGGCCGATTAAAGTACCTCCCATAATCCATTCCAAAAGTGTTTTCACCAGAGTTTGCAACTACTACTTGAAGTAGAAAATTGTAATTGTACCTGAAATTATGGTAAGGGCTAGGGTTAGTTTAAGGTTAGCATTATGCTAGGATTAGGCTTAGGCTTAGTCTTAGAGTTAGGATTAGCTTACATGAAATGAAATAACTAAGGATCGACCCAAATTCTATTGAATTCTAATAAAAATGGTAGACTAGGAAAGTTATCGGAGTTGGGGTACACCCTCCCGATTCCAGAAAATTGCAACATTATTCTTTTTTCGATTGAAAAGAAAATCGCGTAAAGGTAGTTTCAGTCGAGAATATTAATTATCGTGTTCAGATTTCCATGCATAATGGCTGTGCTTTGATTTCGGAATAGTGTGAAAGCTCTTGTATATTTACATGCAGGTTGAAGATGTCCAAAAAGTAACCACACCCCATTTATTTTGAGATTTTAAAAATGAAATTAACATGCATCTTTTAATTAAAGGAGTCGCCATGCTACAAACTTTTTTAAATCCAACAATTTTTTGTGTCGTAATAAAGAGGGTATTTACTTTTTGTTATGTGTTCATTTTTCACTGACTATAAAAAACTTCTTGAATTTATGATGTACAATGTAATTATTATTGCAGGTCGACCTGAAACCAAAACTGGAATAAGTAAACAGTCATACACTGGTAGGTATGAGTTGGAATTTAATTTGCATTTGGATTAAAGCAAGTATAAGATCAACTTGTCAAGAGTGATTTGATAAAATATATATGTACAATTGAAATGAATGAAAAAGTTAAGATAACAATTAACCTCTACTTTCCTATGAAACTTTATATATATTTCAGGTAAAGGATTCTATTACAGCAATTATTTGTTAATATCATGTTTTTTAACAAAAAGCCATACATACTATATCAACGATGTTAGAAAAAAGAAATCAGCTACATAATTCTGATAATTTGCAATTTTGTAATTCACAAAGAGTGCAAATTATTTAATATATCTTGTCTAAATAAAAGCACTTCCATCTTTGTTATTCACACAAGTCTTCAATGCAGCCATTATAATACGCCTACGCTTCAGAACTAAAAACCGTATTCACAATAATTTTACATAAAGAGAACGATGGTTTATGTGCATTTGAATGCATCATACGTCCAATGTCGTTCAATATTAGCATCGCGCTGGTGTTTTTTTAAGAGAAAACTACGAAATTTAAAATTTGCAGTAAATTGGTTTGGTTTGCTTTTAATTCAGCGCGAAGATAATAGTGGGTTTAACTGCTACAATGCTTGCGTAAATCATCATTGGTCGCTGTAACATGCAACTTTTAAATTTGGGTATCTTGATTTATAAACAGTACTTTGTTGCAAATATTGAATGACATTGGAAAATGTATAAACTATCAGTCTTCTGTGTTCAATTATTATGCATACGATAAATAATTATGAAGCTATGTATAAACGTATTATAACGGCTCCTTTACTTGTTGTGAAAGTTTTACATAACAAACGTATTAATATAAATGTACATGTTGTTGCATCCGCAGCATGTGAAGAAGGTTGGAATATTCTAAACAACAAATACTGTGTAACCTATATGATGTTGACAAACTCGTCAACATCTGGTGAAGCATACGCTCTGTGTCCCAAAAATTCGCACATGCGTAGCTCTAAAATAAATGACGTCACTGAGCAATTGTTATTCTACGTCAAACACGTGTGGAGGTTGCATACGGATATACGGTTACTGTTTAAGATGGCGCTAACAACTGCCCCGAAACGGCGACGAAAAGCCATAGATGAAGGCAGCGAGGGAGAGTGTGTCTCGGTAGTGCATACCAGCGAAGGGTGGGTGATTTTGGCTTCCTTTTGTCAAGATCCTGTTGACGGCGTCGTTTGTGTTAGTGAGGCTGAAGGTAAATTTGAATCAATGCTATCCTGTTGTAATGTTTTGTGTTTAATAATGAATGTCGTATTGAAATACAAAGTCAAGTTCGTATCGTGATTTTACTCCTGTCCATGTGGCCAATATGGTAACAAATTAGGTAATGTGGTATAGGCATGTCTTAGTAGTATGCCTGCTATTTTGGGTTAAGTATAATTTCGGCGACTTTCTGAGTCCAAGATCTACAAACAAGTAGGCTATATTTAGAACATAATGCGTGACGTACTTTTAAAAGTCTAAATATCTCAATATGGAAATGGCCACGTTCTACTTCTGTCATAATCTTTTATATGTATATATGTATATTGTGATTATGTTTTTGTGCTTGTCTCTAGTTGTCTCACAGGCATGCTCCGATAAGCAATTTACATGTGGATCCGGTGAATGTATACAACAGATCTATGTGTGTGACGATCATCAAAACTGTAATGACAACAGCGACGAAAATAATTGTGAGTTACATTTTTCTAATCTCATTTTCCTCTTAAAAGTCGATGTGGATATTATTTTATTCTTGTCCCCTGATGTCTAAATACGTGACATCGTAAACGAATAAACTGATATATCTTAATGGATACCATTATTTATAACTATTTGTAATTTATTTATAATTTATAATTTATTTATAATTGATAATACATAGATACCATTATAGATCATTTGAAGGATATACTTATATGTTAGATTTCGAGAGAAAAAATAAACATATGTGGTTTTTATAAACTATACAGTTTTTACACAATACATTTATAATAAGGAAAATGCCACTTTACGGGCATAATTGGAATAAATTTGACCAAGCCTGACTTTGTGTTGGAAGAAAATAAAGGTATATAGCTGATCAGGAAAAGAAGGACATCGCGACACCTTCCGATTCCCAGCCGTGTGATTAAAAAAAAGAGTAATACTGCCTCAGCTTTCACGAAAGTTTGCATGTAACTTTCGTCCTGACTGTTTGCAGTTTGTTCTGGCTTAATTTTAAGGTCCCGTCACTGATGACAGTGGATGTCCAGCAGGCAGTTTCCTATGTGATTCGGGAGAGTGTATACCCATATCGAATTATTGTAACTTTAAACCTGACTGCATTGACCAAAGTGATGAGAGACGCTGTGGTAAGCATTAAGTCATAAATAATTATGTAGTACCAATTATGAAACAATCAAGTGTGCAAAATAAGGTAACAAAGTGAAACAAAGTGTGTGATTATTATTTATCATTGTGATGTGGGGAGAAAGGGAAATTTAGCTTACTACTACTACTGTGGGGGGTGTTGAACGACCCGAAGATTTTCATCATGAAAAACGCATGTGATTACGCCCAAAAGTCTTCAGCTAATCGTAGAGCCATCATTTGCGCTCATTTTAGTGATACAATGTATTACCCAGCACCTTCCACGGGGGTAGCACCGACCATCAAAATTGACCATATTGAGTAATGATACGTTGGTTCCTACAATATAATCCATTAGTTTGTTCTTGTATAATCATTCCAAGATATATCAACTTATAACATAGTTGAACCAAAATCCCAGGAAAATCACATGTTCGTAGAACTTTAAGCCGAGAATGAAAAGACATTCGTTATTGTATAGTGACAAAATTGTTTTGCTGTGTTAGACTTCTTTATTCTCTCTCTCCTTACATTAAACAATTTAAAACAATGGCTATTGTATTTCACAGCATATCCAAATTGTACCAATGAGCAGTTCATGTGTAATGATGGCCGATGCATAGATAGAGGCAAACAATGTGATCTGAATCCCGATTGTATGGACTATCCAGGACAGTCATCTGATGAGCTGAATTGTGGTAATTCGCATATGTTTCTAAAATAAATATTATTTTCTAAAAGTAATCATAGTTTACAGATTATGTTGTATATATCAGATAAAACAGAAGATAAAAGTAGTCAGCCTCAATTGGTCGTAATTCTTTAATTTAACATGTTAGATACATGATGGTGATTGGTGAATTGTTGATACATTAAAGTACATACACTAGCTACGAGGTCAGCTATCAGAAAGGAGTTTGTTTGTGATATTTAAACATTTATGAAATAAGCCTAATACATAGAATATAGCTACAAATCCATCAATTAAACATATTTTATTTCAAGAATTATCAATTCAACTTCAGAATTACACCTCTAGTGTTTCAGTTTCATTACCTTATTTTAATGTTAACAAAAACATAGTTGTATTTGTCTGAGTTGATAGTAGGTACTAGGCACTCCCCAATGTTCACTTTGCTTTCTTACAGAGTCAGCTGTAGGTGGCTTTCAATGTTATGATGGTACATGGTTACCCTCGTACGCTTACTGTGATGGTATCAAAGACTGTCCGGGTAATACCAGAGAAGATGAACCAGCTACCTGTGATGGTGAGTATTAAAAGATTGACTCCAAATATAACTGGTTTTACAATTCAGGGGATAGAAAAGCAAAGGGGTAGACATAGACAGAAAGAGACAGAGAGAGATGGGAACACAGAGACAAAGAAAGCAAAGAAAGAGGTAGAGCGACAAATAGACAGATAAAAAAGAGATAAGAAGAAAGTCAAAGAGACACCGGATAAAGAAACAGAGGAGACAGAAAGACATACAGAGGCGCAAGAGAAAACATAGACAGGCATAGGGATGAAGGGAACAGGCATTCAAACAAACCACGAGTATTGCGCTTCTTGACCACTGATAAGCATTGGTAGTTACATTTAAAATCTTGTAGAGGGAACATCTGTTCGCCCCCGGTTCTTCTTGTCATTTAATAGCTCAAGATCGGGTGTTATTTTGGCATGATCAATAATTACAAGATTTATACCTTTGCCATGTTGTTGATTCTGATACATTCTATCCGAAGCTATCTTGTATTTCGATGTTTTGGCCTTCGAAGTCGGCATATTGAAAACGCGTCCCTAAAAGCTTGTCGGTAACGAAAGTTTGTAACAGTGTACACGAGTGGATTAATAGAGGCATTTAACCCTATCGCCAATTCCTCAAATGCAAAAAATATATAGGTGTCATATGGTGAAATTGTCCTCAACCCAAACAAAGGTAATGTTTTCAAAATGCGCCCTCCCAATTTTACAGAGCATAATAGAAAGAAAATTGACCCGTTTGCTATTAACATGACAGCAACTTGACGATTTTGAATTTCTAGATTATTTGACATTTTTTGCAGCGACGTGTTGTGCAATCTATCATTCAATGTTAACATGATACGGCGATACATGTAAAATACAAAACCACAAAGAGAGGGCCATGTTGTAAGGTAGCAAAATGCAAATATCTTCAAGTAAATGATATTTGAGTCACTTGATGATGATTCCGGCGAAAATGGTATCTGACTACTTGCACCCAGGAAGCTGGTGATCCAAGAAAAGCAGATTAATTTTATTGTCCTTCGAGAACCTTTCAGATATCGGTGCTTTAACGGATAACATATAGCCAAAAAACGCTCTCCAGAAACAAGAGAAATACAATTTATGGAACATAAGAAGCACCAGGTCCTTAAAGTATAAAACACCGCCGTCAAAGCTGCGGTCCCATCATTACCATTTAAAATATTGGCAATTAAAATGGTGTAACTCAATAACGTCAACAAATCTGAACAAGCTAGATTGATTAAATAGATGTAACTTGGCGTGTGCAGAGAAGGAGTGTGCGCAAATGTCCAGATGAAAGAAGTGTTGCTGAGGAATCCAAATAGAATGACGCATGGCCAAATAATCTGGTGTAGAATCCATTCACCAGGCAGATAAATAAAGTCAATTGTTGAGTTGGTTGCATTTGATGCATTGTTTGAACTCATATTAATTATTCTGTACTCGATTTCAAAAATCACAACTTTCACATATGATTAGATTTAATACAAAGATGGTAGTGCACCATCTTCAAGATCATAGTAATATAAATTTCATTAGCTGTATTAAACTGTTTGCTTCTTCAAATGTTTTAACACGTCGTTTGGATGTTCCAAGTATCTCGCATATATGTCTGAATCCAAGTGGTCTGAATCCAAGATGCACTAAGCACTTTGGTATAATACTCCGGAAAACCGCTCTATACTATAAAGTCAAAACGGAATACTAGAACTAATTGACGTCACCCATTTATATATTGGATCACTTTTTAATTGTTCGTTATTGGTAAGAGAGGTGTGTATATATACAAATGATATTGGATTTAGGCGGATCTTACAATATTAAAATTCAATGAATAGTTGTAGCGTGTTCTCCATTAACAGTATACACAAATATGCTATAGTTGACAAAGTTAGTGCTTAAGGGTTCGTATAGCTAAGATGAAGATTCTGATTATGATTGTACTATGACTCATGAAAGTTTTTTGATTTTTCATAATATTTATATCTACAATTCTTTGAAGATCTTTCCCGAAATTCAACCAATTGTGATTTGGAATGTTTAAACGGAGCATGCGCAGACAAGAAACATATGTGCCTCTATGACTTCGATCCGTATGGCTTTCCGACTGGTTGTAGAGATCTGACACACCTACGTTATTGTGGTGAGTAAAATTAAAAGCACGACTTTTAATATGGTACTTTTGCGTGTTTGCACTTGAACAAACATGACAAAGCCTTCATTACATTAGAATATTACTTTCCTTTATTTCACTATAAAATATATATGTCAACCTAAATACCGCTTGCGATGCATGCAAATTGACGGACTACTGTTAATGAAATTTGTGGACCAATTGACAAAATTAGATTTAGGCAAACTTTTTATTTTCATAGACATGACATAATGCAATATGCCTTCATTACCAGTGTTAACTCTCAGCCTGGATGGGGAACTGCTACTTCAAGGGTATCTGAGGTCCGGTTATTTAAAAAATAAAACTCCCAAGTCCATTATTTTGGACATCATGGATCCAAAACTCTAGTTTTAATCTGATATAGATACTAATATAAGTAAAAAATATTATACACAGCACAAGAAATGAGTCCCCCTCTGAACATTTCGTCATAACATTGTAAGGTTTCGTTTTGTACCAATAAAACTAACTTTGAAATAATTATATGTCTGTTTACTAAGTGTTGTGTAAAAATGTGGGATTTCCATGACTTTAGGGCTGAAAGAGCCTAAATTGAAGGCAAGAACTGACCCTTTCAAAAGTCACTTTACTTTACGATGTTATGACGACATTTTCAGAGGGGGACTTATTTCTTGTGATGGGTTTATTAAAACACTTTGCAGTACTTTCTTTCCAGAACTCTTTGACTGTCCAGCATTTACTTTCAAATGCCCCTCTTCTTACTGCATCCCTTTGAAGCGAAGATGCGATGATGTTACAGATTGTCCAAGAGGAGAAGATGAAGTGGGTTGTGGTAAGAAATATATTGGCATTAGTTGTTGTTCAAATCACATGCCATCACAAGTGAAACATGTGCTTTCTTATGTCAAAGCAAGCAAATAGCGATGCGCAAACCAGCAAAGACGAAACAGGATATACAATTCAGGTCCTAGTTTGAACCCTTTATTGAATTTTGAATATATATTCCATGGTGTTTTGTAAAACATTTCTTTCTCACTTGTTTTTCATTCAAATTGTGATCTTGTTTCATAGAATAATTAGCTAACTCTTATATTAACTTGTACATGTAAAAGCAAATAATATTTGAAATTTAGAATATCGCAGAATCTGAAAAAAGAGACAAAAAATTGATGGGAGCCCTATGTTGACCAAACTGAGAAAAGATGGAGCGCTCCATATGAATTTAGTAACCGTTGGTCTCTGTCCTTAAGAATAACGCAGATAATGAGTTGTATTAATATAACGGAGTTATAACAATTAACAAACACTTATATTAACTTGTTCATGTACAAGCAAATATTATAATTTGAAATTAAGAATATCGCAGAATCTGAAAAAAGAGACAAAAAATTGATGGGAGCCCTTTGTTGACCAAACTGAGAAAAGATGGAGTGCTCTATATGAATGTAGTAACCGTTGGACCCTGTCTTTAAGGATAACGTAGCTAATAAGTTGTATTAATATAACGGAGTTATAACACTTTGTATTTGAAATTAAAAATATCGCAGAATCTAAAAAGACGTAAAAAATTGATTGGAGCCCTCTGTTGACCAAACTGAGAAAAGATGGAGTACTCTATATGAATTTAGTAACCGTTGGATCTTGTCTTTGAGGTTATGTGGTTAACGTAGATAATAAGTTGTATTAATATAACGAAGGCGATGCATATATTCTGTCGTGTTCTTACTTTTTTGTAGGTAACTACAGCTGTCCCGGGGCGTATCGATGTCATGACTATAATTACTGTGTAACTCAAAGTCAGATATGTGATGGAAATCGCGACTGTATACTAGGCGATGATGAGCTATTCTGCGGTTAGTATTGAAAATTAAAGTAAACATTTAAAACCCGGCATTGTTGTTTTCTTTATCTTCCTCGTATGTGCGTACATGAATGTAAAATTTTCCTGTCGCCGGATTTCATCAACATATGGTTAAAAACCGCTAATTAGAGTCACGCGGTAGCATGACCAGCAAGTTTTAAAAAAAACGACTGATAAAGAAGAATAAGAAGATGCACCGCGGGACTATATTTACACGAAACAAAACGCTATTGTTCTATGATATTTTTCGCTGGGTACAAAATATATCTAAAACCATGCTAAATCGTATTTACTATCCAAAGTGTAATATTTTAATAACTCATTAATTCAAAAGTTACACCAATCATACAGTCAATCCGATTGTTTGATAATAAATAAACATTCTTGCTTTATTTCACGCGGTATTTCATAGCCAAAATTAGTGGAAAATCATAGCTAATCATACTGATATCCACAATCTTTCGTCACTGCTACAGCCATACATGGCTGTCACTGTCACTACCTTTTGAGATTCACTTTCAAATATACCCTAGTATATTCCTGGATACCCTACATACAAATTCTGGATCCCATTCGCCAAAAAATCAAGTTTTCGCAATTCTTTTATTCTTTCCGGACCACAGCATACATTCATATTAATAAATACTCCACTTTCACACGTCGTTATAACGGGTCGTCCCCGTGGCGAAGCGGTTAAGGTCCTGGACTTCTAATCCATTTATGAATTTTTGCTCAGGTTCGAAACTTCCCACCACTTTTTTTTCTTAATGTTTTATTAACCAATGTATTGTCATAAATCAAGAATAACACCATCTCGAACATCCATTGCTATTATGATATTATTTTTTTTTTCATCAAACAAACATGTCTGATTTGTTATTCTCATCTAGGCCTAGGCCTAGGCCTACTTTCACCATCCAGATGCTTTCACCATGCCTGACTATCATGACATCTTCGTTATTTAAAACACATTTATCATTGGCTCTGTTCACAGTTCAATCTGAAATTATATTTGCAATAAATATTATAAATTGTCACAAATTAAAATCACAAACCGCGAAAGATCGCCAACAACTGCCGCTGAATATTGATATCAAACTAGATTTCACCGCAGGGCTATAAAGAACCACAAACCGCGACATTTGGATATCCAACTAGATAGCCAGCAGGGCTACAAAGAATCACACACCACGAAATATGGATATCCAACAGGCTTAAACTATAAATTAGCTCCCGATAGAGGGCAGGGCCTGATAAGGGTAATTAAAATCACAAACCGCGAAAGATCGCTGACAACCGCCGCTTAATAGGGATATCCAACTAGATTGCCCCGCAGGGCTACAAAGAACCACAAACCGCGAAATTTGCATATCCAACAAGATTGCCCGCAGGCTTATCGATTATAAAGAACCACAAACCGTGAAATATGGATATCCAACAAATTAAGACCACAAACCGCGAAAGATCGCCAACAACTGCCGTTAAATTTGGATATCCAACTAGATTGCCTCGCAGGGCTATAAAGAACCACAAACCGCGAAATTTGGATATCCAACAAGCTTAAACTAATTAACTGCCGATAGAGGGCTTGATAAGGAAATTAAAATCACAAACCGCGAAAGATCGCCGACAACCTCCGCTTAATAGGGATATCCAACTAGATTGCCCGCAGGGCTACAAAGAACCAAAAACCGCGAAATGTGGATATCCAACAAATTAAGACCACAAACCGCGATAAAATGAAATGAAATGAAATGAAGAGCCACAAACCGCGAAATTTGGATTGCGTGACGAGCAAGTTTTAAAAATAAACGACTGATAAAGTTTTGTTTAATTATTTATTGTCATAAATCATGAACAGCAACTTCAAACATCTATTTTTCGTTTTATGGAGCACTTTGTAACCTGATGACTTTCCAAGCTTGGAGCTACTTGGTTACATTCATAAAAAGAAAAGAAATCTACCAAAAAAACGTTGACAACGTAAAGAAATCAGCAAGTTTAAAAAAACCCACCTCGGCTCACTTTTTGAAACTTGGTCCCATTTTGAATACCAACAGGAAATCAGTGTTTTTATTTTATTTCAACAGAATACAGCGTTTCCAACAAGATTACAAGCCTACTACACTTCTGGAAATGTTTTAAATTTATATAAATATGATGAAGTTTAAATTAATACCTTTTACAAATGGGACCAAGTTTCAAAAAGTGAGCCGAGGTGGGTTTTTTAAACTTGCTGATTTCTTTACGTTGTCAACGTTTTTTGGTAGATTATGTATTACACGGGTTTCAATGGGAAAATGGCTAATTTCGGGTGGAATTTTCTCATATTCAGAACTCTCACAGTTAAATGTCACTAATATCAGTTGAAACTATATGATTTAGATGCCAAATGGTCATAAACTCAACATAGGTTGATCTGAGACTTTTCTTGTTTTAACGCACTGAACCGTAAACACCTTAAAATAGCAGTGCGCCCTCGAAGCTGAAAGTTACAATATGGTAGGGCGAATATTTACTAAAAACCGAAGCCGTGCGTATGAATTTTGGTACTATTACAACAAAAATGTCATATAATGAGAGAAAATATACCATTTTGAAACATCAAAACCTAAAAAGTACTTTTTTGGCAATATAACTTGATCAATTTCAGCGATTTTAATACAGTCTTTTCATGCAAACAAATAGTTACTCGTCGTATTTCCATGTATCACCCATGCCTATTAGTGGTATGTAACCTATATATACACAAAAGTGCTCCAATGTGGTATGTAACCATATAGATTTTTCTATGCTATGTTTTTAGATTAATTTTTATTTCATATAAACAGAGGTTTCATGTCCGAAGGGTTGCTCTTGCTCTGGATTTTCTTTTACCTGTGAAGGTGTTGTTTGGAACAGGATTGCCGCCCAGTCGCTGCCAAAAGACTCAAGAAAACTGTAAGTTTCTTAGTTATGTTTTTTAAATTATTGTTGAAGGCATGCTTAATAGTTTTAGTAGCGAATCACACTGATCATTCGTAGGTAATTGTTTTATATATAGTCATAATGATGAATAAGAGAAAAGTATTGGATCCATAAATAATCTACAAGTTAGGGAGCCTGATATTAATGATTTAACAGTGAGTTATATCCAGCGTGGAACGTGAGCTACATAGGGCGACACACATTGTTAGCTAATAATTGTGCTGTCTCATTTCAATGTTCTGTAACTCAAGAAACTATATGTATAACATTATTTGAACAAACAGACGAATGTCTATTCTACACAAGTGACACAACTATATAACGATATAACACTTAAGAGATCTTCATTGGCTAACAGTTCATGAGAGAATCAAGTTCAAGACACTCACGCTTGTGTATAAGTCCCTGAATGGGATCTCTCCTCCGTACATTTCCAACTGTCGTACGGTCAAGAACTCCATACATGCTATGAGCACAAGGTCTAGTGAGAGTGTTAATTTTATCATTCCTCGCACCAGGAAATGTGCTGGGGATAGAGCATTTTCTGTGACTGCTCCAAAGTTTTGCAATGGCTTATCATCTACAATCAAGAATGCTATCAGCCTGAACTCATTTAAGTCATTGATCAAAACTCACTTAATTTTTTGCTGCCATTGCTCTCTGTATTCTTTTTTACATTTTTTGGGTTTTCTTTTCTCTTGCGCCTTGAATCCCTAGGCAAAGGCGCATATAAATACTTGTTGTTATGTTATGTTATGTTATGTTATGTTATGTTATGTTATGTTATGTTATGTTATGTTATGTTATGTTATTTGAAATGTATTGTTTATTAAACAAGTGAAGGACTGAGCGCAAGAAGACCGTAAGTCCACTTGGCCCTTCAACATGTATACACTAAAGTTACGTATAGTTTCTTAGGGTTCAGCTCAGGTCTTCAAGTATTTATAACAAATGTAACATATTGTTATGTTTCTAGGAACCTTACAGGATTGATAATCCCAACACGGCGTCGACGAAGCGTAGAAGCTGTCAATCAGAATGTCACTCTCAAACAAATTGTATTTATCGATCTAGTGGAGTTTCCATTTCTTGCAGAATTGTAAGTAAAGTAAAGGAAACAGTAATCTACAACTAATGTCTGTTTCAGCTTGGATGTCAACTCTGTTATAAACATACAGCAGAGTGTTGTGATATGACTATATGCCCTGTTTAATTCTTAGCAAATCAAGGTTGTATCGATTTTAGATTCAGTTGATGAATTGCATTCACACGTCTCCTCCCGTACGCCAAACCTCCAATAGTCTAGAGGGAAGTCTTAAATATATGGTGTGATGAAGCGCAATCAGTCTGAAATCTGGCATATTCAATGTTCAGTTTTTACATAATTGTATAAAGCTACATTTTGCAGAAAACCACATTGAAATTGAAAATTTAGTTTCAAAGATATAAACAGTTAAAGTGTTTCCAACACAATCCATATCCGACTTCCGACTGATTTTGCTAGATCACATCACATATATAAAATGGTTGAAGCAGTTGTGGGTGGAAGTTGATATCTTATCTAATGTGTACCCTCTCAAGCCCCGCTTCCCCTTTCAGTCATGACCCTCAAAACGACCCCTAAAATGACCCATAGGGTTATATAGGGTTCAAAAATTAAACATGCTAAAATAAAACCTGTATACGCCATTTGATTGATTGATTGATTAATTGATTGATTAATTGATTGATTGATTGATTGATTGATTGATTGATTGATTGATAATCCATTAGGTCCAAATTTGGTAAGATTATGTAGGATATCAATTTTTACTCACAAATTCCATGTAAAATCTGATTTTATTGAAATCGTATCTATTCTGCTCTGCCAGCGAATGGATTATTTTCACCGTGCCTTCATAAGGTGACACCCTATCAGGAACATGTTATAATATATAATATTATTTATACAAAGTTGGTGTTTATTATACGCCACTCAATAAAGTGGGCTTCTTAAGTCTGTTTATGTTTGTTTAACACGGTTGTCCATAAGTTCTTGACACGTAGTTTTAGTTTTTGTCATGTGCTTTCTCATTACTATTACCTAATAAAAACACTTTGTCATATGCTTTTGTCACCCACCGAAAACCTGTTGTTTACTTTTCTACAGAGATATATCAAACCTTGGTATTACTATTCTCATCCCAGGAATGTTTCTTAAACAGGGAAACCTTTACAAATTGTAAGTCTTAAGTAATCTAAACAATCATATTTTTATCATTTAAGTTTTCTTTTATCATTTCTTTATTGATTTATTTGATTTATTTTTGCTCATATCTATCTAGCTTTAACGATTATTTTAAAATGGTTAACTAATTTAATTATTTTCTTTAAAATTGCCTTTAAATCATTGCCATGTAATACATCTGGTACATAAAATATATGTTGTATGTTTTCAGAATCTTGGCAAATAACCAAATTGGAGTTCTTTTAGCTGATACTTTTCTTGGTCTTAATCAACTCGCATACCTGTAAGTACAAATTATACATTTTACTTACACAAATTTAAACATTTTTAGTCTAAATACTTTTGGTTTTTAATAATTAACTGTATCGTTTGGTTTGTGTTTCAGTGACCTTAGCGGTAACCCATTGACTACAATACAACCTGGAGCATTTCATCATCTTGAGAAACTCCCTAAGCTGTAAGTCATTTGAATAAAAAAATTACAATTATATAGCGTTTTTGATGTGAGTTCACAAAATTATTACATTTTGGCTTATTTTGGAGAAGCCATCAACCCCTATACAATTCCATTTACCATTAATTATTGCAACATGGCTTTCCACTTTGGAGTGTTGTAAGCTTTATAAAAAGTACATTATGGTTCATCATTGTTCTGTACAAATGAAAGGGTTTGTGCTAGTTGTCATTTAAACTACAACAAATTCACACGTAGTCATTAACTTCCCTAAATTTTAGAAAATTTTAACAATTTTAGAAATGGAATTCAGTTCCCGACATAACAAGTGGACAAATTTGCTCTAAGCCTTTTGTAAAAATAGAAAGGTGAATTACATCTTTTTTTAAACTTTCTTACAGAGATTTGTCAAGACTACAGATAAATGAACTTCAAGCAAATACATTTAATGGGTTATCGTCAGTGGAGCAATTGTAAGTACTTACTTAGTACCTTGTTATGGCGTATTAATTGCATTGATTTATAGGTTCAGTATTGTATTGTTTTGTATAATCATGCATCAAATCGTATTTTATCATCATAGCTTGACTCCGCTGTGTAAATCTGTGCATTTTAGCATACAAGTTTAGATTTCTAGTAAGGTTCATCAACAGTACAGCATTTTTATATATATTTATGTTTTCAAATACTTTCTGTAGGTGGTTAATGGATAATCCAATGAGGTCCATTGAAAGCGGCGCCTTTGAAGGTCTTAACGTTACAGATGAACTGTAAGTATCATTCACCATCAGGAAGAGGATGGTTCAGGTTAAATGTCAAACGAAGGATTGAACCTGGGATAAAAACAGGTCATTTGAGGTCGTTTTGTGTGAGTTCCTGCAACACAGCCCCGCAAGACTTAAATCGTTTAGTCAATATTTTTGCTCATAAAGTGTAACGTGCTATATTTAACAAAGTGTATATGCAGTAGTCAAGTGTATCACTTAAGAAACTTCGATTCAACGTATCCTTTATTTTGTTTTATTTATTAGAGACATCCGTGATAATAAAGAACTTCGGAACTTCAATATGGACATTTTCAAAGGTCTGGACCAACTACAGATTATGTAAGTATAATTTACTAGATTTCGCGGTTCTCGGGTTGGGTGGTTCTCATTATAGGCCTATCTCTAATTACCAAATACCCGTTACCCATATACCCGCCCTGACCTTTTAAACTACAATGATATAGGCCTGCGTCTTTAATAGTGATCAATATAATGGGCTATAGGCCTTACCTGGTTCTGGTCCGATGAGATGCACCTGTAAATTAGTCACATGCACACTGTAATGCTTTGCGATACCCGATACTCGCTCTGCGCCCGTCGGTACTCCGCGCACACGCCCGTTGATACTCCGCGTACTCGCTCTGCGAGCACGCGATAGCGCGCGGACAGACGGACAAACTCTCTATAATTAGTATTAAGATTAGTGTCATAAAAAATTGCATATTAAATTTAAATTGAAGCAATAAAAGCGTCCTTTTAATTGAAGATACTCATATTATTTGCTGAAGAGAATTTTAATCCAAAAACGTGAACATTGTTTATGTTTGTTTTTTTAATAATTTTCCAGATATGCCGATAAATACCTTTTCTGTTGCTTAGCGGAAAACGCGGAATGCATCGCACCAACCGATCAACTATCGTCATGTGAAGATCTGTTGCGAAACAGAGTTCTTCGTGTAGCTATCTGGATGCTTGGATTCAGTGCGTTCATTGGAAACATGTTTGTTATTATATGGCGGTACAAAAGTCAAGAAAGGGAACCATCAAAGAAAGTACAAACATGCCTCATTTTAAATCTTGCGATTGCTGACTTTTTGATGGGTGTATATATGTTGATAATCGCATCTGCAGATATGTATTTTCGCGATGTGTACATGATACATGCCGAAAATTGGCAAGCAAGCACACTATGTCAAATTGCTGGTTTTTTATCAGTTTTATCGAGTGAATCGTCAGTGTTTCTACTCACTCTTATTACCACCGATAGGTTTTTGGGTGTAGTCTTTCCCTTCAGTCGCTTTCGTTTGCACACCAAATCATCTCGAGTGGCGGCTGGAATTGTATGGGCGATTGCCTTTTTGCTCAGTCTTCTACCAGTCACTCTGCAGGATGTATTTGGTGATCGCTTCTATGGACGGTCCAGTGTTTGCCTTGCTCTGCCTCTAACTCACGAAAGAACTCCAGGATGGGAATACTCCGTCATTGTATTTCTCGGCCTAAACCTTTTGCTTTTTACAATTATATTTATTTGCTATTTCCTAATGTACATGGCTATTAAACGAGCCTCAAGACAATGCACGAGAAAGCGCGAGAGCTTAGAAGAAATCAAAATGGCGACGAAAATGGCCATCATTGTGGGAACAGACTTTTGTTGTTGGATGCCAATCATCATTATGGGATTATTGTCATTATCAACTAATGTTATCATCCCGCATGAGATGTATGCATGGGCAGCAGTGTTTATTTTGCCGGTAAACTCATCAGCTAATCCATATCTGTACACTATTTCAACACTTGAATTGAAGAGAAAACGACACCGAAGTCCAGTCTCGACAGCATCGACACAGAATGTGAATGCGTGGAAGACTGAGCCGTCTCGAGATTACAGCGAGATTGAAATGATCAAATGTTCTACTAATGACAAGGGTGAGTTTGACGTAGTATTATTTTGTTGATCGCAGTATTGGTTGATTTTAACAACAGATATCGTTAAAAACATAATATCTTGATCTTTTATCAATCTCCGTTTTGTTCGTTTAAACAGTAATAATAAAAACAAAACATAGAATAACGTGGCGAGTAGGATGGCAGGGGCCACATTTGTCCAGTTTGGGCGATTAACTAAAAACCTGCAGTGCTAATCTTAATATTAAAACATTGGACCTGTAGAGGCTAGCAATATATCAAAACGACAGTTTGGGATGTTTTCACCCCTCATAAGCAAAATCGTACACTTGAGGCTAAGAGCACACACGAGAGAAGTTTCCATGGCTGTAGTTTGATATTTATGACTGAAACCACATTTGCTGACGTTGCAACATTTTAAACATCATATTTCCAAATTTCAGGATCATAAGTATATTTCCCATGTAAATAGAATATTATGTAATTATACGCATGACATACACATTTGATACATGTTTTTTTTTCATTTTACACCCATCGAATAGGGCAGTAATACCTTATAAGTCCAAATTAATAATCTTGTGATTTTTGTTTTACAGAAAATATTTTATACCATATTCAAATCGAGCTTCAAAACCGCCGCGTGCTGCCTGTACTTAGCCACAAATGCAGTGCCTTTTTACTCTCATATTACCTTGCAACACAGTGTTCAATGTTTACGTTTAAAGACGTTGACATAATTGACGTGGACCTGAGAACTGCCCTAGACTTCTTACATGCGCATGATATTGCACACGGAAAGTTGGATGAGCGGCACGTAATAATAGATAAGGTAAACATTGTGTTTGTTTTATGACATATTTTCAGAATAATGACAACTGGATGCATTTTTTACAAGATAAACGGAGTTTCATGCTTTACACCAATTGAGGCCTAATTTAGAAACTTCTTAGAAAGTCTGAAGTTGAACATACCTCGTCATGGCTCCACTCGTGCTGGGCACGTTAATGTAGAAGACCGTACCTTCGGACTAGTCCTTGGACATTTTTTCTGAATTCTTCTTCTTGGTTGTTCTTTCGTGTGTTTTAATTGCCAAAAACGTTTTATTTATGTAAATGAAATGCAACGAAATTATTAATGTGCTCTTACATATTTAATCCTTAAATAGTGTTTATCACCCACCTGTAACGAGAATTGCTTTGTGTCTTGTTTCAGGAGCGACGGGGTGGCAGACTCGCCTACCTAGTTATGCACGGCTCACCCCTTCGACCTCAAGATGTTGATGAAGGTGTATCACACTATGAAAATAATTCCATGGAATTGCAAATGATTGAAGAAGAGCCAATGCTTCAGAGGGATTTTAGGCAGCTGCAGGAGTTGATAAAGAGATTGCGAGATATCTTATCATAAAGTATTGTGTACTTTAATATACTCAGACAATTACAACGATTTCCCGAAAAGATGTCACTGGAAGTAGTTGTTATTTCTATACACATGTTGTGCTATAACTTTCATGCCTAAAAAAAGCAGACACCTTGGTGCAAACAAATGAAATTTTTTATATAACATCTTGTTTATTCCGATGGAATGCCTGAGCATCTGACATTGATACATCGTACATTTTGGCTTTAATCGCACAGTACCACAGTCATGAATTGTGTACACTACACGAATCACGTAAGCCACTCCACGGTTTATATTTATCATGATTTCGTCGTTGCATGATGTCTACAACATAAGTATTTTTATACGATTTGCATAACTCATATTGTGTTCTTCTTCACGCACATTTGTGATATAGCGTGTAGATTAAAGTCTTACTGCATAGAAACACTATCAACAATTTGAAGATAAACAACTGGGTTTATTACTACATTGTTCATAGACTTAAGAGACATAGAAATATAGGAATTTATCTTTCACTGGAAATCCTGATTAGGGTTGATAATGTATTCAAAAGAAATTGGTAACAATCCGCCATAAAATGAGACATGACTTGATAATATTTAAACTGTTACCAGAAAAACGTCTCTCAGCTAGGCAGTTGCTCATCTTGTTACTATCTATTATACAGAAAAATATGTTAAAAAAATTTCTAAATAGACCAAATTTAAAATGAGCTAGGTACCACACATAAAAGGAGATATTCGCACATGAAAGATTTACATGGCTAGAGTTTGGATTAGTATTGATGGCAGTAATGTATAAATAAAGTATTAATAGGAAGGTGAATATTGATATAATTCCAAAAAGAAAAAATTAAGAAAAACACAATTAGGACAGAATGTTTATTAAACAACTGCATTTCTAAAAGGTTTCTGTATTTACAAACATTTCTTTTAACTTCCAGTTTTCCTTTATTTGGTGAATACTGAATGTTGTTACATTTTTAGCCTTGTAAAAGTGCCGAAATAGTCCAAAACATGTCATGTTGATGTTTGGCCATTGCTATGGTAACAAACGTGCAGTGATGAAATAATTTTGAATTTTGTAGACATAAAGAAGGAAATTTTGTTGAAAGAATTTTTTAAGTCTGTCAACTGTTTTTGGTTTTCTTTGACTGTAACGCATTACTACTCTTAAGCGTTGCAAATTCGTCTTATGTTGAAATAACTATTATATCTCATAGTTAGTTTTTTGGCCAGATGAGAATTTAAATAATTATGCAAAACTTATGCACATTATGACAAATCTTAGCCCCAAACCCACCATATGTACTTGCCATTACACAAATTATTTTGGATAAACAAAAATCTATTGGTAGTTTTTTATCAGCAATTTTAAGAATTAATGAAAACGGGTAATGATTTTAATATGCAAATACGAGGTTTTGTTTAGATAACTTTCAACGATATAAATATTTCTGGGGATGATTAATTTTTCTTGTATGCATATTTAATGCAATGAATTTGTATTATATCGTGTTTACACATCTGTATTCTTTATAACATGTATTACCTTCCTCACCTTCAACGTTTTACAATGTTTATTTTCTTACTTTACTTATCCTTCTGCTTGTACCGTGAAGTGTCGCGGGCTGATGTAACTTCATGTGCATTAATTTGTAATTGTAGTCTATAAGACGTTGAAATTATACACTTTCAAAACTATTTATGACAATATATGTTCTTCAATTGTTATAGAGAGTTAGTAATGTGTTATAGTTTTTTACATGTCTGTTTGTATGTTTTTGCTATGAAATTAGTTTGTAAATGTACAATTCTTTTTGATGTAGAGTCCATGTATTGCATATCAAAATTATAATCACAATGTTCTAGCTAAAACCTTGTATTAAGCATTTGTTAAGTGCAATATAATTATATTTCAAATATGCATGAGTATGTCAATTGATTTGTAAGAAAATAAATCTAACTTGAATCTACAAGCTTAAGTATACATTCCCGTTTATTTTTTATATATACAAGCGATCACAAATTGTACTACATCAAAATGTCATTTAGGAAAGAAGCGAAACTTAGTGAATAGTGTTTCAAGCGGATATTTTATAATTTAAAGCACACATCTTAAAATACCGTTATATTTGAACAACATAATGTATAGTTTTTAAGAAATATCAGTATTTACATGCAAGTGTATGGAGAGAGTGGTCATTGAGGGCGCTATCACCTCATTTTAATACAGTTTTGGGCCGAGAGGAAGAAAGAGAGGGAGAGTATTCCACAAGCGGGCTGTAAATCTTTGATAGCTGACAATGTTTGATCGTGTTCTTAAAACATAGGGATGTGTTATGCAGTAGTTCTCTTATACCTTGTTCTAAAAAAATCATGACATTCTAATCATGATATTTACAGCAAGACCTTTGTTTGAAAATATTTAGTCTGCAGCAAAAAGACGCATAACGTAAGTATTAAATACCTAAAACAATTGAGTAAATTGATATCATGATAGCCAACTTGCCGGGTTTACAAAGGTACTAGGGAAGGAAACATATTTCGCTTTATTATGCAAATTATTGTTCTTTATCTTGTATAGGTTTAGAAGAAGTGATTTAACATGATTAATTACCATAGCGATAGATAAAAAAAAGTTATTTATTGCCCTGCACTAGACGTACGCCAGAACTCTGCAACCCACCACTGATCATCAAAGAACAGACATAAAGACCTGTGTCGTAATTCTATGCAAATTTCACATTATGCTGTGTCACTGTACGTTTCACTCCAACCCAGGCGCGTAGCAAGCGGGGGGACAGGGTGGACGAAGTCCATGGGCCCCGAGGGTTCAGGGGGCCCGAGCACAAAAGCGAAAATTAAAGGGTACATAACACAAAATAGCCTTCCATAGACTTTACGTGCAAAATAGGCGTCACGTTTTAGGCCATAAGTCGAGTTGCCTCTAGTTTTGAAATATATTTTTGGGAAAATTGGCGCTATATAAAAAGGCCCGATTTTCTATAAAAAGGCCCGATTTTCCCGTGTTTACGTCCGACTGCTAACCGCGTTTTGACCTCGTGTGTTCATGCGCTCAACATCACTCCAATTTTTGCGTTTTCTTTTCAAATTAGTAGAGATCACATTAGTAAAACACGATTTTCAACACTAAAATGGTTAATATTGCTCCCATTTGCACAATTTGTATGCAAAGTTGGGACTATAGGCGTGATAAACTTTTGCCGGAAACCGCTTCACAGGCGGATTTAGTGGTATGAACCCTTAAATAAGGGCTGATAATGGAGAGCAGGGTCGGATTTTTATACCATTGGGCCAGATGTGCCCGGGTCCAGGGCAATTTTGGGCCCCCAAATTTGCCATATGCATCTTTCTTTTAACCCCAATAACAGCATGTTTTTGGTCAAAATAGGGCAAAATTGACAATTTCAAATATCAAAGATGTTGATCTGGGGCCAAAATAGTCTGAAATTATTTAATTGAACAAAATATGTTAGCCCCCCTTTAGTTAAACCAAAACTTGGCCACTGACTTGAGTGCACATGCCTTCCTCGGCACGTGAGTTTGGGGCCTCCAAATTTTGGCCTGGCCCTGGGCCCCATAAGGTAGGCTAAATCCCGCCCTGGTTAAAAGGGCCCGTACTTCTCCTTGGCCCGTACTTCTTGTCCATGGGCCCCTGATGCTCTTGCTACGCCCCTGCTCCAACCTGATCTCCCAACTAAAC
This sequence comes from Amphiura filiformis, assembly GCF_039555335.1. NCBI lineage: Eukaryota > Metazoa > Echinodermata > Ophiuroidea > Amphilepidida > Amphiuridae > Amphiura > Amphiura filiformis. The sequence goes on from NW_027305499.1 coordinate 770,067, forward strand.
TGCCGTGCTATATAGACTAAGAAGTGATAGCGCCCTCTGTTGTTATTAAATAAGTGCGCGTATTTAATGATATTTTGACACCAAAAATGAGTAATTTGATTTGTAAAATTCCTCTATGAGATATGGCTTTAGATGTATCGGCCGTAAAAAAACAATAGCGCTAAAAGGCAATAGTGTTCAAAGTTGTCCCGGAGGGCTACAAAGAATCAATTAGCGCTCAAAAACAATGGCGATAAAGCTTAAATAAATAATACAGTCATGGACAAAAGTTTGGAATATTTCTATTTTTGTATCAGATGCAGTTTTCAATCATATTAGGAACAGGTTTAGTGTTCTGGAGTAGTGCTCAGTTGAATTTAATTACAGTGGAAGGATCACACAATCGCAACACTTTTGGGCCATCTCTTTGTTTCACAAAATGACAGTAAACTTTATTTTTTGCAGAAGTATCGGCTTTCTTATTGTTCGGCTTGCGCGAAAACCTGCACTAACCAGTCTATTGGTCACAAGTTTCCTGGTAACATGCGCGTTTATGGACCTCAGCCATTCTGTTCATAGCCGAGATGCATGCTTCTTGCGGCCATTGCGGCAAAGTTTCAGGAGAGATCGGTCTTCCATGGCGGTTGTCTTTCTGTGCCGACGTGACCTTGATTTAGGTGTAGTAGTTCCGGTCTCTCTCTAAGCGGCACCAATATCCTTCTGTTTGTTGCCGCAATTACGTAAGTCAATGACGCGGGCGTATAAATCTGCCCTCAACTCGCACCACATGATCAGATGCAACAAAGTAAAGATGGTTTCTTCACACCGTAATGCAAAAGTCAATGTAACATTATGAATCATATCGCTAAAATAACTACGAAAAGGATGCCCGATGGTTCATTGGTCAGGCATAAGAAGCCATTGTCTGTAATAATAAGAAATAAATACGATACGGCCAATATTTTTTTGATATAGCATTTTAAGGTTTATGTGGTAACGGTCACAAACTGCATACGTCAGTCAACAGAAATATCTATTTTAAAAAAATGGCCAATTCTGTAAAAAAAAATCCGGACAATTCTGTACAAAACGAATAATTTTTTTTGTAGGCTAGTACCTTCAATTACAGTTTTCTATGTTCCTTGTTCCGATATATGCTATTTGCAGCTGTTTTTGCGACGTTTTGGTACCCTAAGACGACACCTTGAGAACGCCTTTTTGAAGGCTTGTCGGTAACGCGAATTTGCAATAGTGTACACCAATGGATTTATTGAAGCGTTTAAACCTAGCGAAAGTTCATCAAATCGACGAATGAACCAAGTTCCATACGATGTCGTCAATTTCAACCCAAATAAGCGCATCGCCTCTATAGCTTCTCTCATAAACATGACAGAGCATAATAGAAAGAATACTGTCCCGTTGGCGATAAGCATGACCGAAACCTGACGATATTGCAATTCTAAATTGATCGATGTATTTTGCAGAGATTTGTTATGTAGTCTGTTTCTGATGGCTGACATTATGCGAGAATAAAAATATAGGTTAATAAGAACAAGTGAAATCCACATTGCTACATAACCAAAAGAATATATTTTTGCGTATCCGCCATCTTTTGCGGCATTCACGTAGAAGGGTATTTCAGCGCATAAAACTCCGATGCTGCAGATCCATGAACAGCATATTATTTTAATTGTCCGCTGGGAACTTTTCAGAAATCGGTGCTTAATAGGATAGCATATTGCTAGGAAACGATCTCCAGAAACAAGACTTACGCAAATTATTGAATTCGCGATGCACAATTTCTTTACAAAACCCAGAATCACTGCAAGTATAGCTCCTTTGAAAATTGAAAGGACATTGAGCAATAAGGTCACTGTGTCCGAGAAAGCGATATTTAATAAATAAATATACGTTGCAGTGTGCATAGATGGACTATGTGCAAATGTCCAGATGAAAGATGCATTGCTCAGGAATCCAAAGACAATGAGACATGGCCAAACTAGTGTGTAAAGAATCCATTCGATGTCAGTAGTGAATGTTTCCGAATTGTTGGTAGCATTTGTTACATAGGATGAATTCATATCTATACCAGGGGGTATTTTGACGATATGATCAGATATAGGTTTGCTAGTAAACTGTACAACATTAAAGACTTGATTAGGATCCGGATAGTTGCTGATTAAATGATATTTGCAAAAATGTACCGTGCATGGAGAATGTATCGTTTTATTGCAAAACACCACAGCGCAATTTAACATTTGAAATTATGTCACTGATATGCAACTTCATATTTTTATCTACCATTTCCAAAATGTGTAAACAATGCAAGTATTAGTAGTGGAACTGATATTGCTTCGCACGTCAGTCATCTTTTCATGTGAGTATTAGCCATTTGTTGCATTTGTTGAGATTGGTTTCAATATAAAACACAATATTGTATGAATTGGCTACTGAGGTATTATGCCAGCCAGCCAATATAGGCGGATAGTGGGGGAAAAACGTTTTTCATATTAACTAACAGCTAGTATTATATCCTGATAAAAAGAACAGTTTAATGCAAACCTAATATAAATACTTGTCAATGTTTCAATGTTTACCAACTAGTCATGTACAGTGGCTTGATTTCTTTCTCCTGCTGCCAGATTGGCTGTCAAGATCATATCAATAACGACAGTTTTATTACAGTGAATCTTATTAAAACCCTCGGTCTTGTGCTATAGTTGATAACGCGTGTTTTAACTTTGTAACGCCCACGCTAACTTTCGTTTTCAAAATTTGCCGACAACTTTGAAGAGAGTCCGTTTGAGCCCTACTTGACCCTCCAATGCTTACTTACATACTTAAGCGAGTGTCCTCGATCTAAAATAGCTTTCAATACCTTCTGTTTTCTGTCTTGTATTGGTGTCTCAGTGTCTGTAATTTTGAGGCAATAATCATGCTTAAGAATATGCAATAACAGGATATTTTTCTAACCATCATTGTATGCAACAATGTTGAGACCAACTGCTCTGTCATTGTGTCTAAGTCAACTTGATAATGAGGAAAATACATTGAATATCATAAAGATCAATGAAGTACAGTTTTGTCGTGTTCTTTTCTCTGACCCTCTCTATCTAACGCTGTCTTTTACCCATAACGCTAAACGTGGTTTTTGGCTATCGGATAGGAGAGGAGGAACGAAAAAGGAGGGAAGATGAACAAAGAAGTCACTTGGCACCCCGGACAATATTAGCGTCACGGCATCGTGCATGTATGCGAAGTAACTTTCTTTGTAAAATTTTGTAAGATTTTATAGAGTAAGTGTTAAGCATGCTTCAATGACTCTTCATTCAATGGGCTCATTCAATGGACTCTGTTTTCTTTTCTAGAAGATTTATAATTCGCTGGTGACCTTACTTTGCTGTCTTCAAGCTTGATCATTTTCAAGAGAAATCTTTTTTGTTTTGTTTTGGAAAAGAAATTGGTTCATCTGTAAATGCTAAGACAACATAAGTTTGGGAAGAAGTTTGGGAATTCACGTATTTGGGAAGTGTAATCAGTACAGAAGAAGCCACAACCAAGGAACCAAGAACATTAAATCAAGACTCAGCAAGGCAAGAAGTGCTTTCTGTACATGTAGACTTCGTCCAATTTGGAACTCAAAACAATACAGTTTAAAAACCAAAATCAAACTTTACAACAGCAATGTTAAATCAGTACTTCTTTATGGCTCAGAATGTTGGTGCGTCACAAAAGCAGACATGAACAAACTCTCAGCATTTCACGATTGGATGTTTAAGAAAAAGTAAGAAATGCCTCAATGAAGGAAACTATAGGCATTTAAGCCTAATGCTAAACGTGGTTTTGGGCTTTCGGAAAGGAAAGAAGGAATGTAAGAGGAGGGAGGATGAATTCATATCTATACCAGGGGGTATTTTGACGATATGATCAGATATAGGTTTGCTAGTAAACTGTACAACATTAAAGACTTGATTAGGATCCGGATAGTTGCTGATTAAATGATATTTGCAAAAATGTACCGTGCATGGAGAATGTATCGTTTTATTGCAAAACACCACAGCGCAATTTAACATTTGAAATTATGTCACTGATATGCAACTTCATATTTTTATCTACCATTTCCAAAATGTGTAAACAATGCAAGTATTAGTAGTGGAACTGATATTGCTTCGCACGTCAGTCATCTTTTCATGTGAGTATTAGCCATTTGTTGCATTTGTTGAGATTGGTTTCAATATAAAACACAATATTGTATGAATTGGCTACTGAGGTATTATGCCAGCCAGCCAATATAGGCGGATAGTGGGGGAAAAACGTTTTTCATATTAACTAACAGCTAGTATTATATCCTGATAAAAAGAACAGTTTAATGCAAACCTGATATAAATACTTGTCAATGTTTCAATGTTTACCAACTAGTCATGTACAGTGGCTTGATTTCTTTCTCCTGCTGCCAGATTGGCTGTCAAGATCATATCAATAACGACAGTTTTATTACAGTGAATCTTATTAAAACCCTCGGTCTTGTGCTATAGTTGATAACGCGTGTTTTAACTTTGTAACGCCCACGCTAACTTTCGTTTTCAAAATTTGCCGACAACTTTGAAGAGAGTCCGTTTGAGCCCTACTTGACCCTCCAATGCTTACTTACATACTTAAGCGAGTGTCCTCGATCTAAAATAGCTTTCAATACCTTCTGTTTTCTGTCTTGTATTGGTGTCTCAGTGTCTGTAATTTTGAGGCAATAATCATGCTTAAGAATATGCAATAACAGGATATTTTTCTAACCATCATTGTATGCAACAATGTTGAGACCAACTGCTCTGTCCTTGTGTCTAAGTCAACTTGATAATGAGGAAAATACATTGAATATCATAAAGATCAATGAAGTACAGTTTTGTCGTGTTGTTTTCTCTGACCCTCTCTATCTAACGCTGTCTTTTACCCATAACGCTAAACGTGGTTTTTGGCTATCGGATAGGAGAGGAGGAACGAAAAAGGAGGGAAGATGAACAAAGAAGTCACTTGGCACCCCGGACAATATTAGCGTCACGGCATCGTGCATGTATGCGAAGTAACTTTCTTTGTAAAATTTTGTAAGATTTTATAGAGTAAGTGTTAAGCATGCTTCAATGACTCTTCATTCAATGGGCTCATTCAATGGACTCTGTTTTCTTTTCTAGAAGATTTATAATTCGCTGGTGACCTTACTTTGCTGTCTTCAAGCTTGATCATTTTCAAGAGAAATCTTTTTTTTTTTGTTTTTGAAAAGAAATTGGTTCATCTGTAAATGCTAAGACAACATAAGTTTGGGAAGAAGTTTGGGAATTCACGTATTTGGGAAGTGTAATCAGTACAGAAGAAGCCACAACCAAGGAACCAAGAACATTAAATCAAGACTCAGCAAGGCAAGAAGTGCTTTCTGTACATGTAGACTTCGTCCAATTTGGAACTCAAAACAATACAGTTTAAAAACCAAAATCAAACTTTACAACAGCAATGTTAAATCAGTACTTCTTTATGGCTCAGAATGTTGGTGCGTCACAAAAGCAGACATGAACAAACTCTCAGCATTTCACGATTGGATGTTTAAGAAAAAGTAAGAAATGCCTCAATGAAGGAAACTATAGGCATTTAAGCCTAATGCTAAACGTGGTTTTGGGCTTTCGGAAAGGAAAGAAGGAATGTAAGAGGAGGGAAGATGAACAAAGAAATTACTTGGCACCCCCGGGATTCGAACCTCGGGTGCCCCATATAAGATCACCTACTTATAGCCAATGGGGTTTTCGCTTGCCCGGCTACAACTTAGGCTGATTGCATTATGGCATCACGTGTAATGTAAGCATGCCCGCTTGTTTGTAAGATTTTATAGAGCTAGGATTAACTTCGCCTCTTAGCTTTCTAACGCAACAGCTTGAAACGCCTGTCTGTAATGGGTACACGTAGTACAATAATAATAGGGTTTAACCCCACTACAAATTTCTCAAAATTCAAACAGAGTGAATATAGAGTCTTCAGGATTTGTTTTTTAATTTTACACAAAAGGTAGAATAAAGACCCGCTGGTAATTAACACTAGAGACCTCGGTCGATATTATGTTTATAAATTGTTTTTCGGACGTAACAGTGTTCGTCACGTTCCACACAAAATTAAATAGTGTTGTATGTTTCTGGAAGTGGGAGTATACGTTGCATTTGGGACCAATGACTCACAACCATTAAGAAAACTGCAACACAAGTTTCACTTTGGTAGTAATTAGTATACCCTTTGCAAAGGCGTTTCAATTTCCAAAATTACGACCATCAAATTTATAAGATTTCACACACTATAATGCCCAAGCAAGACCAACGTGTACTTTTCAATTCTCATTTCTTAAGAACATTGAGTTCCCTAAACTGGTTTCAATCCGACAATTGCAATTGATATCTAACCTGCAATTGATATCTAAGAGGAGCAATGGAATCACGGAGTTTCATTCATCTCTCGGCATCTTACAGACAATTCTATAAAAAACGTCGTTGTTTGCCGTTTTGGACAGAAATGTTTTAACAGTGCAAGGTACCCCTACCGAAAATAAGGAGTTTGTTCACCGTCAATGAGTTACGATGTACATAAGCTCTACACGTACGAATTAAACAATGTGTGCAGTGTCAGGAATTGTGCCGATTGTTAGCCCAATTTATCTGACTTTGTTTGCTACTTTTCTGAATAGCTCATGAAGTACAGTTATTACGCTTAATATAACTAAAGGTCATGTCTAACACATATAATAGATTTCATTGGTCGAGGATAGTTACACGTAAGATGCTTGGTCGTTTGGAATTTCTTACCATGTGATTCGTCAATTTAAGTATCCCGGAAGATTCCAAGGCGTATAAGGCAATCCTACACAATGCAATGATAATAATGAATAATTATAAAACGAAATTTTTAAAGGGCGCTTAGAAGCTGCATTTGCGTGTATCAGTACACACAAATGCAGCCTCTAAGCGCCAGAAATACATTAAAATGTAACTAACAAAATTCGTTACAAATACAAGCAATATAAAAATACACAATATCAAGCAATTGAAAACAAATGTAAAATACTAGTATACAATAGTTACCAAATACATAATTATTATTTTTTGTATTTGTTTTTTCTTCTTGGTCCATTTGGTCATTCATAAACTACACTTTTGTCATGTTCTTGTTCTCATAGTATGCTATCTGCAGCTGTCGGCGTGATGGTACTCACAGACGGCACCTTGAGAATGCCTTTTTGAAGGCCTCTCGGTAACGGGAATTTACAATAGTATATACCAATGGATTTATTGACGCGTTTAAACCGAACGACAGTTCCTCAAATCGACGGATGATATAGATTTCATACGTTGTCATCAATTTCAATCCAAACAAGTGCATTGCCTCTAAAGTTTGCTCAGTAAACATGACAGAGCATAAAAGAAAGAATACTGTTCCGTTGGCAATTAACATGACCGAGACCTGTCGATATTGCAATTCTAAATTGATCGATGTATTTTGCAGAGACTTGTTTTGTAGCCTGTTACTCAGGGTTGACCATATACGTGAATAAAAATATAGATTGATTAGAACCAGTAAAATCCATAATGGTATATAAAACAGGTACCATATTTTGGCGTATCCGTCATCTCTTTGGATCTTGGCGTAAAAGGGTATTACAGTGCACACAACTCCGTTGCTGCAGATCCAGGAACAGCAGACTATTTTAATTGTCCTTTGAGTACTTTTCAGAAATCGGTGCTTAATAGGATGGCATATCGCTAGAAAACGATCTCCAGAAACAAGACTTACACAAATGATTGAATTTGCGATGCATAATTTCCTCATATAATACAGAATCGCCGACTGCAGTGTGATGTCAATGTTAACGAATCGTTCAAGCCTGGTTCCTTTGAAAATTGAAACAGCATACAGCAATAAGGTCACTGTGTCCGAGAAAGCGATATTTAACAAATAAATATACGTTGCAGTGTGCATAGATGGACTATGTGCAAATGTCCACATGAAAGATGCATTGCTCAGGAAACCAAAGACAATGAGACATGGCCAAACAAGCTTATAAAGGAGCCATTCATTAGGTAGATATAAAAAGTCAGTTGTGAATGTTTCCGAATTGTTGGTAGTATTTGACACAAATGATGAATTCATATCTATTTCAGGAGGTATTTTGATGATATGATATGATATGATATGATATGATATGATATGATATGATATGATATGATATGATATGATATGAGATAGGTTTGCTAGTAAACTGTACAAGATTAAAGACTTGACGCAATGTTATTGGGATGTAGATAGTTGCTGTTCAAATGATATTTGCAAAAATGTACCGAACATGGAGAAAATTTCATTGCAAAACACTGTCTACCATTTCCATCTATGTGTAAACAATGCAAGTATTAGTAGTGGAACTAATATTGTTTCGCACGTCAGTCATCTTTTCATTTGCGTATTAGCCATATCTTGCATTTGTTAAGATTAGTTTCAATATAAAAACAAAATTGCATGAATTATGTATTCAGGTAAAGGCGTATGCCAGGCAGCCAATATAGGCGGATAGTGGCGGAAAAACGTTTTTCATATTAACTAACAGCTAGTATTATCTCCTTGATTGGTTAGAATCGTGTTTGCGTGTTTCCACTTAAACATGTTTTTGTTTTGTCCCTGATTTTGGAACACGTTTGTCAGTCTTGAATATCGGAGTAAGCATAGGCTGGGGAGTGGGGGTGGAGGGGGGGGGCATGTGCAGTGGTTTTCTTTGTAAGATTTTATAGAGTAAGGGCTAAGCATACCTCAATGAAGAGAAATATAGACATATTAACTTCGCCTCTTAGCTTTCTAAAGCAACACCTGGAACATATGGAAAGGTTTCTATACAATAAACGATTCTCTTATTAACCATGCGCACAGTTCCCCCCTCAATACACCTAAGCACACATTTTCCTCCAAGAGCTTCCAAGCAGAGAACAACAAGCAGTGAATGTCTCCACCCTAGTCTTTGATTACACTACACGATTTTTTTATATCAAACGAAAGCTAACCGACTTCCCCCTAAAAACACTTTCAGTCACTAGGTCAACAGATAACGCAATTCAATGGTATAGCAAGGCGAATGTGGAAAATCTGTTGAAAACTACCAATCCAAGCACATTTTTTGACCAAAATGTTGGTTTTAAAGGTCAAAACCTCAAGTGTTCCTTACAATATTTTTTCAAATTTTATGTCATTAAATGAAAAAGCACACTTATATTGTCCATATACTAGAGTCACTAGAATTCTCTTTAAATTTCAAATCTTGTGCAAAAAGTTAGTATTTTCGCCTGTTTTGTCATACGGTTGTAAATTCAATGAACTATGACTTTTAAAAAGAGCGCTTACAAATTGATATGAAGCCTGTCTGTAAAGGGTATACGTAGTATAACTAATAGAGAAAAATAATAGGATTTAACCAAATTACAAATTTCTCAAAGTTCAAACAGAGTCAATTTAGAGCCTTTAGAATCCGTCAATTCAATTTTACAGAACACAAAAGGTAGAATGAAGACCCGTTAGCAATGGATATTATGGTTTTGAATTGTTATTCGGACGTAACAATGTCCATAAGTCACCATACCGTGTTCAACGATGTAAGGTACCCGGATGTACACAAATTCCACACGCAAAAGTATAGGCGAAAATGACAGGTTACAAGGAAAATTGCTTTTGCAAAATAGTGGCATTGATTGCAAAGGGCAAAATAATTTGAGCGAAACATACACTCTTTATTTAGATTTTCCATTACGGACAAAAAAATTGATGACGGAAAAGCTGGATAGAGCTGATTTAAAAACTTGTATTTCAGTATTTCCGTGCTAAATGGGCGTGGCAATTGGCCATATTGATGACGAAATGTGATTCTTACTGGCATTAAGGTCAGAACTTAGTAGCTGCCGATGATGTTATTTGATCATTTTTGCACGTGATGATAGGGAACTTAGGGGGCTGTCATTTTCTTCTGGAGGAATGGGTCATGGATTTATTTATTTGGGAGTCAAGATAAGTATTTCCACTACCCCCCCGTAGTGCCGCCACTATATATTGACCATAATTTTAACTCTAATTTTAACGTAAATTGACGAAACTATATATAACTTTAGCCCTTTTCGGAATAATGACCCTCTCGAACTTAATAGGCTAGATGTCCCCGCCCGACCTCCTCAACCCCAACATACTCATTCAATTAAGTAAGCATCAAAATGGACAAAAAAACAAATTCAAACTGTGTTTTTAAGCACATTTTTGTGTCCCCCATGCTAAATCGGTAATCTGTACACCCTTTGTCACCCTTTGACGTACAATTTAGAGTATAAACACGTAGATGACTGTATATGATCTAATCATCCCGGCTGGAAGATGTTGAGGAAGACTCGTATACAATACATCTCGCTCATACGTTATATGACAATTTGACGTACAATCACGTATGTGATGCATGGTTTGAGGTTTATTCAGCTAGTAAGTTAGATCTCGTTATACACATTATTGTTATGGTATTATATTGTAATTGTATACGTCAATTTTGTTCAGTTTGATTCAACCGGCTTATAAAGTTAGCAAAAAAACAATTAATTTATGAGTGTAAAAGGGGGGAGGGGTGGTTTTGGGGGAATGGGGGGACAAATAATATTTATAAAATTATAAGTAAGGCGAGAAAGAGAGAAACCCTGTTCTACGGGCGAACGGACCTTTCAAGTAGGGTCGGTCGGTCGGTTGGTATTTAAAAAAAAAATTTAAATAACCCAAAAAATCACAAAAATCTGTAAATAAATTTCAATTTGAGAAAATACAAAAAAAAATTGTCCTGAAATTTCCGAAATTTGGGGTCGGCATTCATTTGTACAGGAAAAAAAATGTTTCCCAATTTGTTCAAAATAGAACAGGGTTTTCGTTTTTCGTCGCATAAATAAATAAATAAATAAATAAATAAATAAATAAATAAATAAATAAATAAATAAATAAATAAATAAATAAATAAATAAATAAATAAATAAATAAATAAAAAAAATAAATAAATAAACATTAGTTATATTTGTACATGGGGGTGCTGTGCAATAATCATGATCCTTTGATATCCATGATTTATCCTTGCAAATTTATAGCATCGAACCTCCAGCCAATGTTCCTTGCCAGTGCTAGCCACGAAACAAGGTCACAACTGTGGCCACTCCTTCAATGGTCGTCATTTCAGTGATTGACAGTGATGTAATGCAAATATGGCGCTGGCCATCTGGTCACGTGCGCATTTATAAAAGCGCATTTATATATACAACCGAAGTCTACTGATCACGTTCCAAACAAAAATAGTCCTGTATGTTTCTGGAAGTGGGAGTAGATGTTGCATTTGAGACTCCACTTACGTAATTAAGCAGCAAGATGTTGCAAAGTTACTTTGTTTTCTTAAGATGACCATTGACTCACAACCATTAAGAAAACTTTCACTTTGCCAGTAATTAAGAAATAAAGGGTGCAGCATTATCCTTTACACCCAAATAATGTGTCCGAGGCAGTAAAAACGTAAATAATGGGTGAGGCGCAGCCGAACCCATTATTTAAACGTTTTTACTGCCGAGGACACATTATTTGCGTGTAGAGGATAATGCTGCACCCTTTATTTCTATTCTATTACCAGAAAATAGTGCGATTTAAAGAGAAAATATCATTTTTGGCACAAATATTTCAAGTTGTTTACTTCCAATGTGGAGCGCGTACGCGTAAGTGACATCGCATTTCGCGGAAATATTGCACGCGTAACCAAGCGTGATGCTGTGCGTAGAATGTGTTACGGCGCTTGACCCATTATTGCAGAATAATGGGATCTCACGTGATGTATTTTAACAAATCACAGTGCGCGATTTTGAATAATGGGTTGTAAGAGTAATATAATTTGGTATAAACCTTCCGCAGAGGCGTTTCAATTTCCAAATGGCGCACAAAATCAAAAATGCATAATTAAAATAATAAACCATTATTACAAAGACAAGAAAACCCTTTAGCTCTTCCTAGCATTGTTATACAATACAAACCCTCATCTGGGACTACACCCGAAGTTCCAGATAGATGATTAAGAAATAAAGGGTAATGCATTATCCTTTACACCCAAATAATGTGTCCGAGGCAGTAAAAGGTAAATAATGGGTGAGGCGCAGCCGAACCCATTATTTAAACGTTTTAACGTTTAAACGTTTTTACTGCCGAGTTACTGCGCCTCACCCATTATTTAAACGTTTTAACGTTTAAACGTTTTTACTGCCGAGTTACTGCGCCTCACCCATTATTTAAACGTTTTTACTGCCGAGGACACATTATTTGCGTGTAAAGGATAATGCTGCACCCTTTATTTCTATTCTATTACCAGAAAACAGTGCAATTTAAAGAGAAAATGTCATTTGTTGGCACAAATATTTTAAGTTGTTTACTTCAAGGTGGAGCGCGTACGCGTAAGTGACAGCGCGTATCGCGGAAATATTGCACGCGTAACCAAGCGTAATGCTGTGCGTAGAATGTGTTACGGCGCTTGACCCATTATTGCAGAATAATGGGCTCTCACGTGACGCGTTTCAACAAATCACAGTGCGCGATTTTGAATAATGGGTCGTGGAGGTAATAGAATTGGTATTAAACATTCTTCTGCAAGAAATTAGAGTGCACACCAGTAAATAAAAGTCTCGTACACCCTGGGATTAAAAAATCAGTGTTTCAAACGAGGAAACGTGCAATACGACTGAATTAAATCCATTAGAAAAGGCTTAAAACCCAACTATATTAGGCACTGATTTATATTTAATCCTCATTTAGGCCTGGGAAATAGATTGTCTGTGAAAAATGAGCAGGATCTGACTTTTTATTACAATTTGGCTATACTTTCAAAATGTGTTACATTACAGAAACACCAAGCTATTCGTAAGGTGGCGTACGCTGTATGGGCTATAGGGTGATCTAGTCGGCATTTTTCTGGAAAAAAATGCTGGACTCCGTATATAATTTCTACAATAGATGACTTCATATGACCTTTGACTTGCAGAAAGGGTAAGTTTTGAAGAACTGAGTCGCTCTGGAGTCAAGAAAACGACGTTTTCCTGGACCCTGTTTGTACAGAAAGTCAGTGGGAGCTATTTACTGGTGTGCACCCTGTACAATTTTGACCTTTTGACCTCGGTCACAATGTTTTCCTTCGAGTTTTAAATTGTTATCGATAAAATCCTTCAAAGCCAAGCTACAAATGACTGTGTAGCATATCAATTAAATGGTTTCTAGCTTGTTTAGCAAACTACCTGCAGATATTTGACTATTGAAGGAGTATAAAGGTAAGATTTGCGTACAAATAAGGCCTAAATCAGTGGAAATGCATACTCGGATCACTCAGATCACTGACATAGCATTGTTTACAAGACGATGCATGATCATGCATTGCGAGACTTCCAAATTTGGCACTGCTGTCATTCTCTATCATATAGAACTGCAAAAGCTTAAGAAAATCATTCCCACCATGGTTCGAGCATGCATTTAGAAGGCTGTGATTGGCTGAATGGAACCTGCATTGGACACAATGTTGGTAAGCTTAACAATTACACTAACCATCAGCTTTAACATGTTTTAGGCAAGCTAATTTTCATCACTGTACCCAGGCTCTACTCCCAGGGCTTATGTTATATAGCTACTAGCCATGTACAGTGGTGTAGCATGAGATATCCTGGGGGTGGGGAGGGTGGCACAGACCACTATGGGGGAGGGAGGGAGCATCACCAGGCCCTAGGGGCACCCAAGCACCTTTTCTGCAAATTTCCTCAGGGATTTTCAAAATTTTAAATCGATTGACAGGGGACATGATGCCTTTCACCCCCCCCCCCCCACCCCTGCAACCACCCCACCCCACCCCTATGATGTTGCACCACTGGCCTTGTATTTTCTCCTCATTTGCTTTTGCAATTTGCTTATCTTCATGTTTGCTTGCTCTTATTTAGAGAGATTAAAATGGGAAATCATGAAATTAGAATTTTTGTCATTGCTATCAGCAGTAGATAGCAAAATATTCTAAAAATAGTACCATGCCAATTAGCTGATTTGCATAGTAAAAACCCCTTCAAACTGAAAGAAACCAGTCTGATTAAGTTTACCAATACCAATTTTATGATTTATTAAATAAACATAAAAACATGAAAATTCTTTAGAGTGCACACCAGTAAATAAAAGTCTCCTACACCCTGGGATTAAAAAATCAGTGTTTCAAACGAGGAAACGTGCAATACGACTGAATTAAATCCATTAGAAAAGGCTTAAAACCCAACTATTAGGCACTGATTTATATTTAATCCTCATTTAGGCCTGGGAAATAGATTGTCTGTGAAAAATGAGCAGGATCTGACTTTTTATTACAATTTGGCTATACTTTCAAAATGTGTTACATTACAGAAACACCAAGCTATTCGTAAGGTGGCGTACGCTGTATGGGCTATAGGGTGATCTAGTCGGCATTTTTCTGGAAAAAAATGCTGGACTCCGTATATAATTTCTACAATAGATGACTTTATATGACCTTTGACTTGCAGAAAGGGTAAGTTTTGAAGAACTGAGTCGCTCTGGAGTCAAGAAAACGACGTTTTCCTGGACCCTGTTTGTACAGAAAGTCAATGAGAGCTATTTACTGGTGTGCACCCTGTACAATTTTGACCTTTTGACCTCGGTCACAATGTTTTCCTTCGAGTTTTAAATTGTTATCGATAAAATCCTTCAAAGCCAAGCTACAAATGACTGTGTAGCATATCAATTAAATGGTTTCTAGCTTGTTTAGCAAACTACCTGCAGATATTTGACTATTGAAGAAGTATAAAGGTAAGATTTGTGTACAAATAAGGCCTAAATCAGTGGAAATGCATACTCGGATCACTCAGATCACTGACATAGCATTGTTTACAAGACGATGCATGATCATGCATTGCGAGACTTCCAAATTTGGCACTGCTGTCATTCTCTATCATATAGAACTGCAAAAGCTTAAGAAAATCATTCCCACCATGGTTCGAGCATGCATTTAGAAGGCTGTGATTGGCTGAATGGAACCTGCATTGGACACAATGTTGGTAAGCTTAAAAATTACACTGACCATCAGCTTTAACATGTTTTAGGCAAGCTAATTTTCATCACTGTACCCAGGCTCTACTCCCAGGGCTTATGTTATATAGTTACTAGCCATGTACAGTGGTGTAGCATGAGATATCCTGGGGGTGGGGTGGCACAGACCACTATGGGGGAGGGAGGGAGCATCACCAGGCCCTAGGGGCACCCAAGCACCTTTTCTGCAAATTTCCTCAGGGATTTTCAAAATTGTAAATCGATTGACAGGGGACATGATGCCTTTCACCCCCCCACCCCTGCAACCACCCCACCCCACCCCTATGATGTTACACCACTGGCCATGTATTTTCTCCTCATTTGCTTTTGCAATTTGCTTATCTTCATGTTTGCTTGCTCTTATTTAGAGAGATTAAAATGGGAAATCATGAAATTAGAATTTTTGTCATTGCTATCAGCAGTAGATAGCAAAATATTCTAAAAATAGTACCATGCCAATTAGCTGATTTGCATAGTAAAAAACCCTTCAAACTGAAAGAAACCAGTCTGATTAAGTTTACCAATACCAATTTTATGATTTATTAAATAAACATAAAAACATGACAATTCTTTAGAGTGCACACCAGTAAATAAAAGTCTCCTACACCCTGGGATTAAAAAATCAGTGTTTCAAACGAGGAAACGTGCAATACGACTGAATTAAATCCATTAGAAAAGGCTTAAAACCCAACTATTAGGCACTGATTTATATTTAATCCTCATTTAGGCCTGGGAAATAGATTGACAGAAAAAAATGAGCAGGATCTGACTTTTTATTACAATTTGGCTATACTTTCAAAATGTGTTACATTACAGAAACACCAAGCTATTCGTAAGGTGGCGTACGCTGTATGGGCTATAGGGTGATCTAGTCGGCATTTTTCTGGAAAAAAATGCTGGACTCCGTATATAATTTCTACAATAGATGACTTTATATGACCTTTGACTTGCAGAAAGGGTAAGTTTTGAAGAACTGAGTCGCTCTGGAGTCAAGAAAACGACGTTTTCCTGGACCCTGTTTGTACAGAAAGTCAATGAGAGCTATTTACTGGTGTGCACCCTGTACAATTTTGACCTTTTGACCTCGGTCACAATGTTTTCCTTCGAGTTTTAAATTGTTATCGATAAAATCCTTCAAAGCCAAGCTACAAATGACTGTGTAGCATATCAATTAAATGGTTTCTAGCTTGTTTAGCAAACTACCTGCAGATATTTGACTATTGAAGAAGTATAAAGGTAAGATTTGTGTACAAATAAGGCCTAAATCAGTGGAAATGCATACTCGGATCACTCAGATCACTGACATAGCATTGTTTACAAGACGATGCATGATCATGCATTGCGAGACTTCCAAATTTGGCACTGCTGTCATTCTCTATCATATAGAACTGCAAAAGCTTAAGAAAATCATTCCCACCATGGTTCGAGCATGCATTTAGAAGGCTGTGATTGGCTGAATGGAACCTGCATTGGACACAATGTTGGTAAGCTTAAAAATTACACTGACCATCAGCTTTAACATGTTTTAGGCAAGCTAATTTTCATCACTGTACCCAGGCTCTACTCCCAGGGCTTATGTTATATAGTTACTAGCCATGTACAGTGGTGTAGCATGAGATATCCTGGGGTGGGGTGGCACAGACCACTATGGGGAGGAGGGAGCATCACCAGGCCCTAGGGGCACCCAAGCACCTTTTCTGCAAATTTCCTCAGGGATTTTCAAAATTGTAAATCGATTGACAGGGGACATGATGCCTTTCACCCCCCCCCCCCCCCACCCCTATGATGTTACACCACTGGCCATGTATTTTCTCCTCATTTGCTTTTGCAATTTGCTTATCTTCATGTTTGCTTGCTCTTATTTAGAGAGATTAAAATGGGAAATCATGAAATTAGAATTTTGTCATTGCTATCAGCAGTAGATAGCAAAATATTCTAAAAATAGTACCATGCCAATTAGCTGATTTGCATAGTAAAAACCCTTCAAACTGAAAGAAACCAGTCTGATTAAGTTTACTAATACCAATTTTATGATTTATTAAATAAACATAAAAACATGCCAATTCTTTAGAGTGCACACCAGTAAATAAAAGTCTCCTACACCCTGGGATTAAACAATCAGTGTTTCAAACGAGGAAACGTGCAATACGACTGAATTAAATCCATTAGAAAAGGCTTAAAACCCAACTATTAGGCACTGATTTATATTTAATCCTCATTTAGGCCTGGGAAATAGATTGTCTGTGAAAAATGAGCAGGATCTGACTTTTTATTACAATTTGGCTATACTTTCAAAATGTGTTACATTACAGAAACACCAAGCTATTCGTAAGGTGGCGTACGCTGTATGGGCTATAGGGTGATCTAGTCGGCATTTTTCTGGAAAAAAATGCTGGACTCCGTATATAATTTCTACAATAGATGACTTTATATGACCTTTGACTTGCAGAAAGGGTAAGTTTTGAAGAACTGAGTCGCTCTGGAGTCAAGAAAACGACGTTTTCCTGGACCCTGTTTGTACAGAAAGTCAATGAGAGCTATTTACTGGTGTGCACCCTGTACAATTTTGACCTTTTGACCTCGGTCACAATGTTTTCCTTCGAGTTTTAAATTGTTATCGATAAAATCCTTCAAAGCCAAGCTACAAATGACTGTGTAGCATATCAATTAAATGGTTTCTAGCTTGTTTAGCAAACTACCTGCAGATATTTGACTATTGAAGAAGTATAAAGGTAAGATTTGTGTACAAATAAGGCCTAAATCAGTGGAAATGCATACTCGGATCACTCAGATCACTGACATAGCATTGTTTACAAGACGATGCATGATCATGCATTGCGAGACTTCCAAATTTGGCACTGCTGTCATTCTCTATCATATAGAACTGCAAAAGCTTAAGAAAATCATTCCCACCATGGTTCGAGCATGCATTTAGAAGGCTGTGATTGGCTGAATGGAACCTGCATTGGACACAATGTTGGTAAGCTTAAAAATTACACTGACCATCAGCTTTAACATGTTTTAGGCAAGCTAATTTTCATCACTGTACCCAGGCTCTACTCCCAGGGCTTATGTTATATAGTTACTAGCCATGTACAGTGGTGTAGCATGAGATATCCTGGGGGTGGGGTGGCACAGACCACTATGGGGGAGGGAGGGAGCATCACCAGGCCCTAGGGGCACCCAAGCACCTTTTCTGCAAATTTCCTCAGGGATTTTCAAAATTGTAAATCGATTGACAGGGGACATGATGCCTTTCACCCCCCCCCCCCCCACCCCTATGATGTTACACCACTGGCCATGTATTTTCTCCTCATTTGCTTTTGCAATTTGCTTATCTTCATGTTTGCTTGCTCTTATTTAGAGAGATTAAAATGGGAAATCATGAAATTAGAATTTTTGTCATTGCTATCAGCAGTAGATAGCAAAATATTCTAAAAATAGTACCATGCCAATTAGCTGATTTGCATAGTAAAAAACCCTTCAAACTGAAAGAAACCAGTCTGATTAAGTTTACCAATACCAATTTTATGATTTATTAAATAAACATAAAAACATGACAATTCTTTAGAGTGCACACCAGTAAATAAAAGTCTCCTACACCCTGGGATTAAAAAATCAGTGTTTCAAACGAGGAAACGTGCAATACGACTGAATTAAATCCATTAGAAAAGGCTTAAAACCCAACTATTAGGCACTGATTTATATTTAATCCTCATTTAGGCCTGGGAAATAGATTGTCTGTGAAAAATGAGCAGGATCTGACTTTTTATTACAATTTGGCTATACTTTCAAAATGTGTTACATTACAGAAACACCAAGCTATTCGTAAGGTGGCGTACGCTGTATGGGCTATAGGGTGATCTAGTCGGCATTTTTCTGGAAAAAAATGCTGGACTCCGTATATAATTTCTACAATAGATGACTTTATATGACCTTTGACTTGCAGAAAGGGTAAGTTTTGAAGAACTGAGTCGCTCTGGAGTCAAGAAAACGACGTTTTCCTGGACCCTGTTTGTACAGAAAGTCAATGAGAGCTATTTACTGGTGTGCACCCTGTACAATTTTGACCTTTTGACCTCGGTCACAATGTTTTCCTTCGAGTTTTAAATTGTTATCGATAAAATCCTTCAAAGCCAAGCTACAAATGACTGTGTAGCATATCAATTAAATGGTTTCTAGCTTGTTTAGCAAACTACCTGCAGATATTTGACTATTGAAGAAGTATAAAGGTAAGATTTGTGTACAAATAAGGCCTAAATCAGTGGAAATGCATACTCGGATCACTCAGATCACTGACATAGCATTGTTTACAAGACGATGCATGATCATGCATTGCGAGACTTCCAAATTTGGCACTGCTGTCATTCTCTATCATATAGAACTGCAAAAGCTTAAGAAAATCATTCCCACCATGGTTCGAGCATGCATTTAGAAGACTGTGATTGGCTGAATGGAACCTGCATTGGACACAATGTTGGTAAGCTTAAAAATTACACTGACCATCAGCTTTAACATGTTTTAGGCAAGCTAATTTTCATCACTGTACCCAGGCTCTACTCCCAGGGCTTATGTTATATAGTTACTAGCCATGTACAGTGGTGTAGCATGAGATATCCTGGGGTGGGGTGGCACAGACCACTATGGGGGAGGAGGGAGCATCACCAGGCCCTAGGGGCACCCAAGCACCTTTTCTGCAAATTTCCTCAGGGATTTTCAAAATTGTAAATCGATTGACAGGGGACATGATGCCTTTCACCCCCCCCCCCCCTATGATGTTACACCACTGGCCATGTATTTTCTCCTCATTTGCTTTTGCAATTTGCTTATCTTCATGTTTGCTTGCTCTTATTTAGAGAGATTAAAATGGGAAATCATGAAATTAGAATTTTTGTCATTGCTATCAGCAGTAGATAGCAAAATATTCTAAAAATAGTACCATGCCAATTAGCTGATTTGCATAGTAAAAAACCCTTCAAACTGAAAGAAACCAGTCTGATTAAGTTTACCAATACCAATTTTATGATTTATTAAATAAACATAAAAACATGACAATTCTTTAGAGTGCACACCAGTAAATAAAAGTCTCCTACACCCTGGGATTAAAAAATCAGTGTTTCAAACGAGGAAACGTGCAATACGACTGAATTAAATCCATTAGAAAAGGCTTAAAACCCAACTATTAGGCACTGATTTATATTTAATCCTCATTTAGGCCTGGGAAATAGATTGTCTGTGAAAAATGAGCAGGATCTGACTTTTTATTACAATTTGGCTATACTTTCAAAATGTGTTACATTACAGAAACACCAAGCTATTCGTAAGGTGGCGTACGCTGTATGGGCTATAGGGTGATCTAGTCGGCATTTTCTGGAAAAAATGCTGGACTCCGTATATAATTTCTACAATAGATGACTTTATATGACCTTTGACTTGCAGAAAGGGTAAGTTTTGAAGAACTGAGTCGCTCTGGAGTCAAGAAAACGACGTTTTCCTGGACCCTGTTTGTACAGAAAGTCAATGAGAGCTATTTACTGGTGTGCACCCTGTACAATTTTGACCTTTTGACCTCGGTCACAATGTTTTCCTTCGAGTTTTAAATTGTTATCGATAAAATCCTTCAAAGCCAAGCTACAAATGACTGTGTAGCATATCAATTAAATGGTTTCTAGCTTGTTTAGCAAACTACCTGCAGATATTTGACTATTGAAGAAGTATAAAGGTAAGATTTGTGTACAAATAAGGCCTAAATCAGTGGAAATGCATACTCGGATCACTCAGATCACTGACATAGCATTGTTTACAAGACGATGCATGATCATGCATTGCGAGACTTCCAAATTTGGCACTGCTGTCATTCTCTATCATATAGAACTGCAAAAGCTTAAGAAAATCATTCCCACCATGGTTCGAGCATGCATTTAGAAGGCTGTGATTGGCTGAATGGAACCTGCATTGGACACAATGTTGGTAAGCTTAAAAATTACACTGACCATCAGCTTTAACATGTTTTAGGCAAGCTAATTTTCATCACTGTACCCAGGCTCTACTCCCAGGGCTTATGTTATATAGTTACTAGCCATGTACAGTGGTGTAGCATGAGATATCCTGGGGTTGGGGTGGCACAGACCACTATGGGGGAGGGAGGGAGCATCACCAGGCCCTAGGGGCACCCAAGCACCTTTTCTGCAAATTTCCTCAGGGATTTTCAAAATTGTAAATCGATTGACAGGGGACATGATGCCTTTCCCCCCCCCCCCCCCCACCCCTGCAACCACCCCACCCCACCCCTATGATGTTACACCACTGGCCATGTATTTTCTCCTCATTTGCTTTTTGCAATTTGCTTATCTTCATGTTTGCTTGCTCTTATTTAGAGAGATTAAAATGGGAAATCATGAAATTAGAATTTTTGTCATTGCTATCAGCAGTAGATAGCAAAATATTCTAAAAATAGTACCATGCCAATTAGCTGATTTGCATAGTAAAAACCCCTTCAAACTGAAAGAAACCAGTCTGATTAAGTTTACCAATACCAATTTTATGATTTATTAAATAAACATAAAAACATGAAAATTCTTTAGAGTGCACACCAGTAAATAAAAGTCTCCTACACCCTGGGATTTAAAAATCAGTGTTTCAAACGAGGAAACGTGCAATACGACTGAATTAAATCCATTAGAAAAGGCTTAAAACCCAACTATTAGGCACTGATTTATATTTAATCCTCATTTAGGCCTGGGAAATAGATTGTCTGTGAAAAATGAGCAGGATCTGACTTTTTATTACAATTTGGCTATACTTTCAAAATGTGTTACATTACAGAAACACCAAGCTATTCGTAAGGTGGCGTACGCTGTATGGGCTATAGGGTGATCTAGTCGGCATTTTTCTGGAAAAAAATGCTGGACGCCGTATATAATTTCTACAATAGATGACTTTATATGACCTTTGACTTGCAGAAAGGGTAAGTTTTGAAGAACTGAGTCGCTCTGGAGTCAAGAAAACGACGTTTTCCTGGACCCTGTTTGTACAGAAAGTCAATGGGAGCTATTTACTGGTGTGCACCCTGTACAATTTTGACCTTTTGACCTCGGTCACAATGTTTTCCTTCGAGTTTTAAATTGTTATCGATAAAATCCTTCAAAGCCAAGCTACAAATGACTGTGTAGCATATCAATTAAATGGTTTCTAGCTTGTTTAGCAAACTACCTGCAGATATTTGACTATTGAAGAAGTATAAAGGTAAGATTTGTGTACAAATAAGGCCTAAATCAGTGGAAATGCATACTCGGATCACTCAGATCACTGACATAGCATTGTTTACAAGACGATGCATGATCATGCATTGCGAGACTTCCAAATTTGGCACTGCTGTCATTCTCTATCATATAGAACTGCAAAAGCTTAAGAAAATCATTCCCACCATGGTTCGAGCATGCATTTAGAAGGCTGTGATTGGCTGAATGGAACCTGCATTGGACACAATGTTGGTAAGCTTAAACATTACACTGACCATCAGCTTTAACATGTTTTAGGCAAGCTAATTTTCATCACTGTACCCAGGCTCTACTCCCAGGGCTTATGTTATATAGTTACTAGCCATGTACAGTGGTGTAGCATGAGATATCCTGGGGTGGGGTGGCACAGACCACTATGGGGGAGGGAGGGAGCATCACCAGGCCCTAGGGGCACCCAAGCACCTTTTCTGCAAATTTCCTCAGGGATTTTCAAAATTTTAAATCGATTGACAGGGGACATGATGCCTTTCACCCCCCCCCTGGACCCTGTTTGTACAGAAAGTCAATGGGAGCTATTTACTGGTGTGCACCCTGTAAGACATATTTCGTGGGGGAATTTACCTGGTCTCGTTGAATCTGGCGAGACGAGTTATGATATTCTTAAGGCTACTGCATTTTGGTAGTAAAGGGAGGTGAAGGATAAACGGATATTAGTGTGACCTTCGTAAGTTTACAGTTGACATAACCACATTACACATAAAAATAAACAAGCAATTGGTTTGGCCGCTACTATCATCGATTTTTAATCAGCATATTGTTATAAGCCAGTAACACAATTATGCACAGAGGTAAATATGGAGAGGTAAGCAATGAAATTCCAATCGTAAGGTTGCGTTGTTATTTTACAATAATATTTTTACTTCACCGTCAAATTGCATTCTTTGTCACTGAATTAAGTTTGGAGGTAATATAATTTGCTCTTGTTGCCCGTCCAGGGAAGTGAGTTTATTAAATTACTTTAGTTTTGGCATGTCATATTTACAATACAGAAAAGTTTTCATCAAAACTTAACTTAGAGGTCAATATTCTCTCTATTTCTCTCACTTATTGTCTCTCTTAAACTATCTTCTTTACTCTCTAGGCTGCCAGGTAACTCTTTGTCAGCCCATTCACTTTATTGCGTTTCCAGATTATTACCGATTAATACACAGAACCGTACCGCTGAATTTTGAAGATTCCCCATAGTATATCTGTCACAAGCAAGGACAACGTGTACTTTAAGAAGAAAAACAGGTATTTTCAAGGACAGTCAAGTCTCATTTCTTAAGAACATTTAGTTGCCTCAACTGGTTCTCACTAGGGACCGTTCATTATTTCTACCGGGGGACGGGAACAGACAGAAAGTCACTGCCGAAAACTATATGACCCCCTTCTCCGATAATAAAAACCATATGACCCCCCCTCCGATCTACATGAAAATCATGTAGATCAAAAAAGAAAGGGTATTGTTGCGGAGGAGTGGGGTCTTTGTAATTTTGGTTACAGGGATGTGCCACACATACCAGTGGCGTAGATTTCTTTTTGACATGGGGGGATGGGGATGGAAACAATTTCTTGAAGTATAGTGAATCCAGCAAATTTTGACATATATTGAAGCTAAACTGGTGTAAATGGTGCAAAATTGGAATAAATGCGCGCAAAGCGCACAAAAATTGGCACTTTGGGGGCTAAAATGGCCAAATATGAGGTTAATTTGGCCAGAAACTGACATACACACACAGAAAAATCGGACCTTCATTATGTAAAAAAATACCAAGTATAATGATGTTGTGTATAATTTCGAAAAATTTTTACACAGGTTAAGTAAAATTTCATCAAAATGTTTTACCAGTTGTTATGTAATTTTAAAATGCACCTATTCGAAAGGCAAAACATACATTGGCCAGATATTTTGCCGAGTTTATGTAGTTTTACCTATTTCAGGTAAGAATATAGCGCCGACCGAAAGCAATCATGGCGGACACGACGTGTATGTGATCGTGTAGCGCATGCCTCCTGAAACATCATTCAAATAGGTAGGTTTCGAAGTCATAAGTTGGAACCAAACTGGAGATTCGTTCCATAAGCTCATGTATGGATATCTTTGAGACATTAAAAATGGCTATTTATGGGTTCATTTACTAGATTTATCAACATTGGAATTGACATTGCAGCGTACGTATTGCCGCGATCATGATTACGTGCTACGACATTCATTACAGTACGATACTGTACGTACTGTATACTGCGCCGGACACTGCGTGTATACATGGTATAGCAATGTGTGTGTTGAGATAGATAGCGATGTAATACGGTGTAGACGTGATAATGCATTGAAATGACTTTGGTAGGTAGTCCTACAGTACCAAATATGGGAATTAGGCTTGAAGCATTTCAGTGGCTTAGTGTATTATTATAGCATTGTATCGTACATGTAATACATGCGAGAGAGAAATGCTTTACAAATTACATTGAACATTCACTAGATAGCGGGTTGAACTGATAAAAAGGAAAACAAAAACAAAATAAAATATTTCATGCATGAAATTGTATTGTTGAACGAATCTGACAGTTGACCAAGATCTGATGACTTCAAATCTATCATGAGTTATGTTTCAGCATAAAATAAAACAGAAAGAAAGAAAGAAAGCCCCAATCCTACCTAATAATGAAGTATTTTTTTGCTTAACTGGTATGGTTTTTTTTACAAATTCAAGGTTGTGTGAAAAATACCTATTTGTTATGGGGTTCATATGCTACATAAATGTTATGTATGTTTTACATAAGTTGTGTAAAAAATACATAACAATTATGTAGTAAAATACCTAATAGCCGAGGTAAAAAGATTCTACATAAAAGTTATGTAAATATTTTACTTAATAGCCATAGTATTTTTTTATTTATCTGCTATGTTATTTTTACATAATTCATGGTTATGTAAAAATACCTATTTGTTTGGGAGTTCATATGCTACCTCAACATTGGGAGATGATTGTATGGATCATCCCCCCTGGCAAAATATTAGGGGGAGATTTATTCCCCCACCCCCGGGATCTACGCCTTTGAATGCTGACTTTCTCTGTACCATTTTCACCATGTAGCAGTGACGTCAGTGTGCATTTCATTAGGCACTAGCTTCAAATAGCTAGTGGACGCTTAAAGCGCTGACGTATGCCCAGACGCAATGACGCGCAATAGATGCGCACATGGATTAGCTGCATCAACGTATTACGTCACTGTCGCATATCAGGCTGAAAAATTATGCATTTACTTTTTGCTGTTTATGCCACCCAGCTATCAGCATGATCAGTATACCAATTTGTCACAAAAAAGTACCTACATTTACCCTAATTGCAGTAATTGGGCACTTTTCCCCAAATATTGGTCTCTACTGAATAGCCACCCATCAATATACCAAAATTGCTGAAAAGGACCCCAAAATCGTGGCACATCCTCATATAGGCCCTGCCCTGTAACGGTGAACTTAACAGAGAAATACGTCCAAATCATGTAGTTTTGGTGCAAATTTATGTCAATTCACACCGTGGCAGGTGAAAAACAAGCAGATTCCTTCGAGTGTTGGCCGACACGCAAAGCTTAAATCTAATGGTCATGGGTCATGGGGCAATGTTCCAGATGGGGGTCCAGGGGGCTAAGACCCCGGAAGCTCCAGGATTTTTTAGGTGCAAAACCATCTGACCCCCCCTTTCAATAACTAAAAAAACATCTGACCCCCCCCCCCTTGTTGCCTGACCAAAACCATCTGACCCCCCATGTATTCTCCCGGCCCCCTCCGGTGTAAATAATGAACGGTCCCTTATTCCATTCGACAATAGACCTTTTAAAATCGAGGTTTTCCGAAGTTTGTAATGGATGACCCCGTTTATATTTCCGGGTCATCGACGCTAACGCAAACATAACTATTACGTCTGAACACAAATCTGTGTGAAAGACACAAAACGTCTTAAAACGTTGTGCATGAAAACACACTACAAAAATATTTTTAAATGTTTTCAAAATGTTATTATTGTTTGCAGACATTTTTTGCCAAATTTTTTGTCAATTCATTCATTCATTCATTCATTCATTTATTTTTTTCACTCATCAAATAGCAAAAAACATAGGATACATACAAAATCATAATACAAGTGAGAGTGAAGGAATCACAGGAAAGGCCAAGAAGAGGCCTGAAAGTCTGTGATCCCTTGATTGGTTAATTCATCATTTGACATGGCAGCAGATTGTCATTTCAATGAAGAAGCAACAGTAAGCTGTCATATCTTGATATGGATTAACCTAAATACATGAAAAATAACAGTAAACAATAGTAAATAAGAAAATGCACAACAATAAGTAATATAAAATATAAATATCCAATGTGGTCATATAAATCAGATACAATAGGAATTAATAGTAACTTTGCATAAGATGTTTATAGGTCAGGTCTATTGCAAAACAGATTTATCTCTATTCGAAGAGAATAATTATTACTTTACAAGTTGACACTCGTTGCAATTTTTTATTCGTATTTCTCCTGAAAAAAGAGAAATTGTGTGGGTAATGTTCGGGCTCGTACGTGTTCTTCCCCCGTTTGAAGCGAAATTAATTTTCAAGGCAGCGGGCTATGACGTGGGTAAATGAAGCGGACACATTATCATTCTCTCATTTACTTGTGTGACAAGTTTGACATTAGCAACAATGAGTTGTACTATTATTTACCATAACAATGCTGCATAACAATATGCAGACTATTGTTCTCATTTCGGAAACAAAGCCTACACAGTATTGTTACTATTCGTTTGCTTTGTAATATTTCATCCAACTGAAACCATAATAACTAAATCAGATGAGTTTGTGGACTTAACACGGTTTATATGCTAGTCTCAGATGAAATTCTAAGCTCAAATTATGTATTTATGTTTTAGGCCTAATATTCCTCATGATATTGATATACATATGAATTGTAATATCACAATTTACTAATATATAAAAAAAGAAGCGGCTGATATGTTTAAAAAACATTAAATTTGTAATATTTAATTTAGAGGGTTTTTTTTCTGTGAACAACAACAGTATACGTTCTGTCCATTGAGAGCGTTTATAGTCCCTTTTCTCAAAGCGGGTACATCTCATTTAATGACGTCACCTTTTTTCTAGGCCAAATCTGTCTCGTTCGAAGGAACTCACCGCTTAAGTTGGTTTTTGCGGAATATCAACGTCTTATTTTCTCAAAAAAGGAGTCATTTTCATTGTCCTCATAATATTAGCTTGCCAATGATATGATGTTGTTTTTGCAATAGACCTGCCCTTTAAATAACATTGTGTTAGAATATTAGAAAGTTATAAACAAATGTTTTTGAATGTTATGAAAACGTTTTATACCCTTTACATAACCCGACATTTAAACGTTTTCTGACAACCTTTTCTAAACGTTGGCGAATGATGTCAAGAACGTTTTGGTGTTTGCTGGGTACTTTATCAGAAGGCGGCGTCATTGGTAAATATTTCTTTTCCACTGCTGACCGTCATATTCTGCAATCTATAGCCTTTCTATATGTGATAGATAGGATACCTTCAATGCGTACATTTACCAAACCGTATCTTGCCAATCTGGGAATATGTGATACGGTGTTCATAACTACACATGTCGATATGTTCTTGACTCATACATTAGTCGGGCAACATTAAATATGAAGTCATTCAAAACCGATTTGAGCTGCATTATGACTGCCTTACGCCTCTCTATGACCCACTTACGCCTCTCTATGACCCACTTTACTTCGATTCGTTTACTTCTCCGGCAACAACTTCTCAACCAAAAGATACCTAGAAATATTATAATACAGACCTGTTCAATATCGCTTTATTGCTATTAAAAGAACGCACTGTGGATGTTTTCATCATGTCTTGCATAACAAGTGCCCTCTAGGTTAAACACCGCTAGTTGCGAAAATAGCTAATTTTGAGCGGAATTTTCTCATAATCAGAACTCTCACGAAAACGCCACCAATAATACCAGGTGAGACTACACGATTTAGATGCCAAAAATTGTCAAAAAATTGTTTTAACGCACTGAACACCTTAAAATGGCAGTGCGCCCTCAAATCTGAAAGTTACAATATGGTTTGGTGAATATTTAATAAAAACCGATGCCGTGCGGATGCATTTTGGTTATATTATAACAAATATGTCATATAATGAGAGAAAAAATATACAATTTCGGAGCATCAAACCCCAAAATGTACTTTTTTGGCTGTAATAAAACTTTGTCAATTTTAGAAAATTAAAGCAGTCTTTTCAGATGCCACACAAAAATAGTTACTCGCCGTATTTCCATGCATCGCCATTGTGACCTCTACTCTGGGCTGGTTGTACCTACATTAGGTTTGACTGCCTAAACAGAATTGATTATGTCTCACATCCTTTTAACCAAATCGACGGTAATAACTCTTGTAGTAAGGAATCAACATTTAACCTCAGGCAAAACTCACTTCGTGGGAACTAAATATCACGCAAGGTCATTTGTATGTAATTCGTTGACCCATCTGTGTCATATACTGCGTCTAGCTATAATAAAAACCTGGTGATCTGTCACCTCATTGACAGATATTAACCCCAGGAGGGAATTCAAGTTTCTCTTCAGGCTGTAAAACCTAATGTAGATTGAGCAACTTGATAAATGTATGCGTCTTTAGGCCACAAAATGACCACTTCTTGGATAAGCTGCTTCGATATATATTCGTTCTCCAATTTCTTTGATTTCTTCCTTTTGGTTCAAACCAACCCTTTCGTAATACAATACTGTTCAGTCGAATTGTTACACGGAAGTAGTTCCCGCATTAATAAATCTGTTGGATTTGATAAGATAAAAAACACTTATTTAAAATCACGTAAATCACGTTGTAAGATTGCTTCTTGTTTTCAATGTGGTCTTTTTGCTATATCTGACTCCATACGTGTTATTTATCTCAAATTAATGTCGCGTATTGAATCAAACTGACAGATAATCAGCTGTTTACCTTATTGTGATTTTCCGCGGTTTGACTACCAATCCTAGATATCAATTCTTGCAATTCAAAATCAGACGGAAGTCCGACATATTAACTGTTAAGCTTATCTTTGAAAGTTATAGGGTGTACTGTACCATAATAGTGTATGTACACGCGTGATCAGCAAATTACCTCCCAAAATATTTGGTCTTTTTGTCAAAAATGACCCCATAACCAAAATGTATGGTACTTTCGCACAACATTTGACCACATAAACAAGTTTTAGTAAAACTATAACCCTAAAAGGTTCACACGTTCAACTAGATTACAATTTCTTATCCCGGTCCAGATCAAATTTGAAGCGGGCTTTCTAAGCCTGTATGTTCATTTTACCGTAAAACGGGCACTACATAATCTTTACTTTAATCTAATAAAATATCAAGGAACATATGCAGCATAATCATATTACGCACGGAAAACTGAACAGTAATTGTTACGCCTGGTACTCGGCCAATGAAAATTGAATCTGCAGATATTTATCTTATACACCCTTGAATTACTTTCGTATTAATATTCAACGGGCTAAATGAAAAAAAGTAATCTGGTTAATAATTAGCTCTTCGTGCCCTTCACTGAAAGATAAGCATATTAAATATGTTAGTTTTAAATGGCATATGCACGATACTACTGGTCATTGACCAGTGGTCAATGGCCATCCGTCAACAACGATGCAAAAAAGTGTAATAGACCTTTACAAATCAAGATCAGAAAGATCAGAAACCCGCAGGATTTATTCAGTAAGCTAGGGGTCAAATTGGTACACAGTGAATCAAACGGAATCCAGTACCATTTTGAGTGAAAATGCAACGTATTTAGTCAAAATCAACATCAGTCTAGTCATCAGTCATCACAGAGAAATATTTTCTAAAGGTATTGAACTAACAATTCCACTATTTGGCACTTCACAATGTGACAGTAAAAGAAAGAAAAATGCAAGTGTTTGTAGTCTGCGGCACATTTGATTTGGTCCTCGTGTGGTCTTTGCAATATAAATATCAATATCTTGCACAAACCATACCCAACGCTTTACCGTGTCTTTCTCGCAGATTTGTGTTCAGACGTAATAGTTGCATTTGCGTTAGCGACGATGACCCGGAATTGTAAACGGGGTCATCCATAACGAACTTCGGAGAACTTCGATTTGAAAAGGTCTATTGTCAAGATCAAAGCGCTATACGTTACGAAACTTAGATAAGATATCTAAAACAAGCAGTTTGATAAAAGGCGTATTCCTTGATCAACAAATCATCCGTATTACGATTTTTCAACAGACGTCGCAGAATAGTCTCCTCCGCAGCCAGTTTGGTTCCACTCCCTCAATACAAGCAGGCGGAAGAAGAGAAACCAAACTTAAACGGTTCCAAAAAAGTAAGTCCCCCCTAAGACATTTTAGTATAACCCCAAAACGGCTTGATACATTTTCTTGTTTTAAAGTTTGGATGATAGGCTGATTAGTTATGCATCAAGTGAGCGGGTTTTTGTTGCTACTTTTTATCATCTTCATTGCAAAATGCAGCCATTTATGAAATTTTCGGCCAAAAAAAAGTTGCATTTTTCTACATAGGCTTTTTATGCTGCAATTTGTGTTTGACAATTTTTCCCCTTTAACGCGGCTGTGTACTCTAGACATTGTTTCTTGAAATTGAGCTTTTTTGAAATGTATTTACTTTGTTATGTTTTTTATAAATACAAGGAAAGAAAATCCAGATTTGTTAACTCCAACTGCTCTATTTTATGGATTTTATTTCACTATTTCACTCGTTTCCACAATTTAAAAAGAAAGAAAATCTTTGTTGTACCATCGTGGTATACGCGCGCAATAACGCATCGCGTTTTGTAGACGCGCAATTTGTTAACGCACAGATACGCTACGCATACGCAACGCTTACCTGCATGCGCGGCGCATCTTTTGGAAGCACCACGGAAGCACTGATTTCATAAATACCTAGCGGTCAAATGGCTCCGTTTTAGCTGATAAAATGTGAATTTTTTCAAGTTCTTTTCCCCGATTTAAACATCAAGATATGAATAGATTTCGCCCAAACTTCTCAAGGGGCTGTGGATTAACCCGATGTTTACGTAATGTAAGGTAGAAAAACGAGAACTGTCGCATTCTCCTGTGAGCTTCGATCAAAGTGCAAAATATGACCACTTTAAACTTCAACGGCTTTTATTTCAATGTTCATTTTCTCGGTAAAATGACGATTTAGGTACACGATAACTCAATAAATACAGCATCTATAGGTAAGCAATTATGCTCATCATAAAAAGCATGATCGACTTAAGAAACGGTTTTCTCATTTTTTTATATTTTGGTCTATTTCCGATTTTAGGCATCATTTTGTGCAAATGGGCGTTTGTGAATTTTAAAAAGTTCATTTTGATGCATTATATGGTCAATATCTCAAAAAATAAGGCCAATATCAAAAAACTAAAAAACCGTTTTGGAATGGTGTCTCAAGATTAAGAAAAAAACAAAACAAAAATTTTTGGAAAGAGTGTTTTTTTGTTATGATGTACCGAACAAAAATTGCCAAAAACTCACTTTTTTGTGATTTTCTTCGTAATTGTTGTTTTTACACCAAATCTGTATTTATATTAAGATTCATTGATGTCTTGCCTTTATAAAAATGTATACTTTTATATGTCTTGCGTGAATAATTACAAAGTTATGGCACTTTTACTACATGCATGTCTGAGAGTACACAGCTGCCTTAAGTGAGTAATTTAATCAAAAAGAAGCATAATTAAATTAAATTTAAGCTTTTCCTGATTTAGGTGTCACACATTCAAAAACAATTGTTATGGTTCAGTGAATAAATTAAAATGAATGCTGCAGCTTATTAATGTCTTTCAATAATGAATAGGCCTTCGTTCTTAGGGATCCAGCATAAAACATCTAACCAGGAATATGTTGGTCCATTGGTAAAATTAATCAATGAACACAAGATTTATCATTGAAGTTACAGTTGTTCCTTCCTAATACATTTAATTAGAATGAAAAACTGATTAAATTTACGCATTTTAATACATACAAAAAGCCAATTTAGAAAAGTGCAAGTTTTGTTGCTGAATAAAATCTCAAAAATGGGTATAAGATTACTCACTGAACCATAAAACATGTTTTGAAATGTGTAAAAATTAATTCATGAAAATCAGTTATTTTAACAAAAAACAAAAACATATATAGAAACATTCCTTTTGATTAATTTTCTTCAAGTGATAGAGGTCTGAAACCAAAAGTCATGTACAGTATAAAAAGCCTATGTAGAAAAGTGCAGCCTTTTTTTGGCCGAAAATTTTATAAATGGCTGTGTTTCTCAGTGAAGATGATAAAAGATAACAATAAAACCCCGTTCACTTGATGCTTAACTAATCAGCCTATGTTCCAAACTTTAAAACAAGAGAATTGATCAAGCCGTCTTTGGATTATACCAAACATTCTTAGGGGGGGACTTATTTTTTTGGAACCGTTTATTTTATCCGTTTTTTCAATGCAAATTATCTCAATCTGGATAACAGATGAAGCAGGGAAAGTTCTTAGGTATGTGTATACTCATTAAATGATGACACATTCATTTGGATTTGGATTTGGAAGATACCTTCTCTTAAATAACAGTATTGCGAACCACCAGCATACATAACTCGATGTAGAGAGTCTTTCCTATTCAGAGGAAATATTGCAATTACACACCTTATTGCCTTTTAACAATAACCATTGACACTAGCACATATCAGAGAAGATGTAAGAAAAGGATGGAGAACAGAATTATATCCTTGAGATAATCCTGTAGGTAATCCTGTTGCACCTATCATAGTCCTTTATTCTGAAGTGGTGGGTTAACCAACAATTAACAATGAGAGGAAATTCCTGAACCTAGTTCAGTTGGGGGATGATTTGAAGTGACCGCCAATTATGACCATTTGATATTTAATACCAGCAATGTGAAAAAAAAGAAAGAAATAATGTAGTGCCAAAATAATGTACCCTTTTACGGAAGGAGCAAAGTTTAACAAGTTATAACTCCGCTTCTGAAGTACGAATGTCAGCGGCGAATGTCAGGTTATTATTTCCCAGTCTTTAAAAAAAATTGCAGGCAGAGGTGGGAATCGATCTCGGTACCTCCAGGTTAAACAGTACTGTGGAAGACCACTATTCAGCCAACTAAATATCTGTTGTGAGATGTGTGACATTAATCTTTGATATTGCTTAATGGAACAAATCGTGGAATTAAATCAGTAATAAAAGAAGTAGATTCTTATATAGCGGTCAAATTAGATAAAAAGGGAAATATTTGTCCCTGCTCTAAAGAAAATATAGGTTAGAAAATTATCAAATAAATTTAAATTAAAAATTGAGATTTTATATTTCTTTCTTTCACGAGGCGGACAAACACTGACAAACACTGTATAAGCTAAAAATTCGACCCGCTATCACTAGATCCTGTCATAGCTCAATAATATATATATATCGTGTGTTTGCGATTTATTCCGTAATCAATAAGTATGATGAACAAACGCATTTCTGGCAGAAGCACTCACAGCGTAGTGGTATTCGATCTCGACTGTTAATCAAAAGGTTGTGGGTTCGAACCCTGGTAGAATTTTAATTGGAATAAATTTCTTTTTCTTTTGTTAAGGGCTGGGGTATGAACGTTTGGACAGTATTTATTGTGGGACATTAGAGCACATCAGACATATCGAATTGCATTCTGAATACGAAGAATGTCATTCTGATATCAAATAATTTTGATTTTTGAAATTCGCAATTTAATACACATTTTATGGCAAATCATTAAAATTGATATTTTGATATTTAACAGTACTTGAAGTAAACTTTATAAATCTGATGATTTATACTTAAAGTGTATGTTGGTGGGATGAAAAGCCGACGATCAATTGAAAATTTTGACCTTTCGTATTGAAGATATGGATTTTTTTTTCCCAAAACACCCACAAAAATTAGGTCTTTTGGGAAAAAATCCATATCTTCAATATGAAAGGTCAAAATTTTCAATTGACCGTCGGCTTTTCCTCCCTGCTACATACACTTTAAGAATATGTCATTAGATTTATATAATTTACTTCGAGGACTGTTATATATCAAAAATTTGAAAAATATCAAATTTTTATAATTTGTCATAAAATTTGTATCATATTGTGATTTTCAAAAAATGAAAATTATTTGATATCAGAAAGACATGCTTCGTATTCAGAATGCAATTCGATAGGTCTGAGATGCTCTCATGTCCCACAAAAAATACTGTCGAAACGCAATAAACGCTCATTTTAGATCCCTTAAGTAAGAGGTAATAATTATGGCAATAAATCCGCCGTATAAAACTGAACACAGCTCAATCCAACCTCATAGGCCTATATCATGTAAATGTATTATGTGATGCAAATGTTGACTAGGAAAAAAAATATCGCACGCCGGCAACTAGACTACTATACAAAAAAATAGTATCACATCTTTCCTGCTCAATCAATATATTATAATACTTGCAAATAGATCATAGTTTACTAATCTAATCCTGTAATATAGACCTGTTATATCACCTTTACATGGTTTGTTATGGTAGGGATTAGTGTCCGATCTCTGTAATGTAATGTAAATGAAGCATATTGATATGCAGGAAGAATCGATCAGGGTGCTATCTATTAGGGAAAGATAAACACTATTCAAAATATCAATAGACAAGAAGAAAGGGATGTAGAGATTTGTAATTGAGTCATGCATGATTTATCAGAAGGTTCTTTCCAAAACCCAAACGTAATGTGTATTGAATCTGTTGCTTTATTCTGCGCTGTTATTTTGCCGACGTGGCCATTGAATTTGTGGGGCAGCAGAGCGCTGATAGGGAAATGTACATAATCAATTCTAGCCGTAGCGCGATAGGCACTTATATGATACAAGGATGTGGCGCGGGCAAAGTAGTGTAAACAAATATTTTGCTAATTTTATTTTTGGAAGTTAAGTTAGATCACCACCATACGATCAGAAATAAATATAATCATGTCAGAATATGAAATTGACACACCTGTGCTTACAAAATGGTCAATCGGTGACAGGCACATGACGCGTACTAAAGCTGTTTATAAAAAAAACATTTTATATAACTCTGTAATTCAAAGTTATTGGATAGGTCATCCTTGGTATCTACCCCTGTGATCGATTTATCACATACTCAACGAAGAAAGTCATCCCTAATCACTCGTATAGAGGCACTGCATGCTTTTATCCGAATGACTCCAAACAAAGGATTTCAACCGGTGTCCTTCACTGAAATCATGGCGCAGTGCAGTCCATTCAATCAAATGTTGTCATCAACCTATTTGATCGTAGTGCATTTGTTATGTGTGTAAGACGAACTGTCGCGGTAGATTGCAATCATGCTTTTGTTGAATGCATTTGAGAAGTCCGCCATATTTATGGTATGATACGTCATATGCACAGCCTCTATTCTTTCGACCACTTGAGTTCATATGGCTTCTTCATTTGGCTTGACCAGGGCCCCCAAAAGGGTAAACATGGCCCTTGTGGAGTGGGTCTGTGGGTGGAAGAGTTTGAATGCATTGGTCGATGCACTTTGTTTTGCCCTTGACATTGACTACTGTATTATAAATAAGTGGTAAACTAAATAAAATAAAATAAATAAATCATGATATGCATTGACCGTCCTACGCTGTACCTTAACATCAGGGTAATAAGCTATATTATATAGTGAGCTACTAGATTTATAAAGCCGCCATCTTTATAAAGGGTCACAGAACCATCAGCTCAGAATTGGAATTTCAATAACTTCCGCGAGAACAGAAATTGATACTGTGGAAGTTCCATCTCGTTTCGTCAAGCTATCATATTCGATCGCCTCACCGATTGTGCTCATAATCGCAACACCATAATATTATCAATCTGCGGGAGAATATATGTTTATCCTAAGTTATCTAAGGGAAACATCTTACAAACTGTCTACTGAAACTTGGTTGTACCTGTACATCGATCGGCAACTTCTTTCAACTGCTGAGAACTTAAGAAGAGCGACTTCATTTTAGTGATACAATGGAATCACATGATAATTCATCTCTCGACAACTTTTGCAAGGGAGGAAGTTTCAGGGATGAGAGTACCCTTTCAGAAGAACAAGTTATTGCAAAGTATTTCTTTTCTACTGCGGACCGGTACATAATCACTGTGTATTATCCTATCATGTTAACGTTCGGACTGTTCGGTAATCTAGCCTTTTTAGCTGTGGTAGCTAAGATACCGTCAATGCGTACATTGACCAACGCGTATCTGGCCAATTTGGCAATATGTGATACGGTGTTCATAATCACACAGGGGAATGATGTTCTTGGCGATTACTTACGATATGCCCCATTAAATATTAAGTCACAAAAAACCGATCTTGACTGCATCATGACCAATTCAATCATCTATGTCACCCTCTTCACGTCGATTTGTTTACTTCTGACCATGACAACAGAACGATATCTAGGAATCTGCAGACCTCTTCAACACCGTTTCATAGCTACCAAAAAACGCACTGTGAAACTGATCATCATGTGTTGGGTATTGGGTGTTGTCTACTGTGGAATGATTATACCTAATTGGGGCAAGGTGAACATGGTATGCGTCTTGTGGCCAAATATTGATATTTTTTCGGATCTGCCCTCCAAATTAAGTTTGTTCTGCTCCCCTGTCCATCCCCTCTACACTCCATTCGCATTTATTGCTCAGCCAATCCCGTTCATTATTGCAACAATCTTCAACACCATCATGTTCAGTCGAATTATCAAGAAGTTACACGAAAGAGTCTCTGGCGATGATGTAGCTGTTGGGTTTGATAAAAATGCTATGAAGTCACGTAATCAGGTTGCAAGGTTACTTATTGTTACTAATGTAGTATTTTTCCTGTGTTTGGCTCCGTATTTTTTCCTTTCTCTAAATTTGGCCATATTAGATCTTAGCGACTACCGCATAGGAATTAATATGACATGGAATCAGATTTTAACCTATATCTGGTTTGCCCGAGGGTTGACGGTTGCAAACGCAACTACAAATCCAGTCATCTACAGCGTTACTAACCCTAGATATCGTCAGGCATTCTTGCAGTTATTTGGCAGGAGTAATACGTCGACAGGTCAGAAGAAAAGGGTAGAAAGTAGAAGCACAAAATCTCAGTCATTATCTAAAATGTAGCATATTAAATGCATTGCATTACATTACCCAACACTTATTATAAAGCGCTTTACTGCTGGATTCAAAGCGCAATAAAAATTAAAACAAAGAAGCAAAAACAAGAGAAACAACTAAGCATAGGAAATCTGAAACAGATGAGGTTTGAGAGCAGATTTGAAGGTTTCAACTGTTGGAGAATTACGAATGTGACTTGGGAGATTATTCCAAGCTCTGGTGCAAGCCACAAAGAAGACCCTGTCTCCAGCACGTTTATGTGTCTTAAGGACCTCAAGGTTCAGGTTGTGACAAGAACGGTTGGTTACTGATACAAGACGAGGTTTTTTCACCACCAGACAGGCTTTCATGTACTGGGGACAGAGTCCATTCAACGACTTATACATACACAGGAGAACTTTGAACTTGATGCGGTCTTCAATACAGAGCCAGTGCAAGTCAGTGAGCAAAGGGGTGATATGGCAAGATTTTGGTTGTTGGTAAATCAGCCTGTCACATTTGTTTTGGAGCTTCTGTAAACGATTCAGATCTTTTTGTTTGATACCATTTAACAGAAGATTGCAGTAGTCTATTTACTTTTTATTTAATTTATTATTTATTTAAAGCCAGGCAAAGGCTACTAAATTCAACGAATGCCAACCGGACTTTTGGGACAGGGATATGCGAAGAGGTCCGATTTTAGATACAGGCGGAAAACCGGCGTACACGGAGAAAAAAATGTGAGGACGAGCATGGATCGGTAACTAAAGTTTAAACTCACGTGTGACACCGCGGGGAATTGAACCCGGGCCGCAGTAATGAGAAGCGAGTGAGAAGACCACTACACTAACCCGCCTAACTAGATGGAAGATTATGAGAGATCTAATAATGTTAGCACAAGTATCAAAATCTATGAATCTGCGTATCCTGTAAATATTGCGAATTTGCCAGTTAATGACTCAAACTGGTAATATGCTGAGACATGGTCATATTTTGGTCAAAAACGACACCCAGGTTGCGAACAGTTGACGATATAGATATGGTTATGTTATGTAGTATCATCAAGGTGGAGACTGAGATCTTTTAAGCGTTTAGCATGATTGGGAGAAGACATAACAAAGAACTCTGTCTTGTCAGGATTTAGTTTCAATTTGTTATGCACCATCCACTTGTTGATGTCACAAATGATGGCACAAACTGCATCTCCATGAATGCATGGATTCCAGGGGCTTTGAGAGGCGTATGGCAAGGAACTTAACGTATTTGAAATAATTATTATCTGGTATTTGTTCTGAATATGTAGTATGCCAGACCTCTCTCTGATTAAGTGTATGTAAATGGACATCACGATACGTCTTGTTGAATAGGAAAAAGAACGGTAAACCTTAAAGTCAAGATAATTTACAGATTCATGGTTATATTCCATTCACTAAAATAAAGCTTGTTTGAAATCGGTAGCTAATTTTTATGTGTTTTGTTGTAAAATCATGAAATGTGACATCAACAAGTGGATGGTGCATAACAAAAAATGTATTATCGATGTGGCATGAAAGAGTGGTAAGATTTATAACGTTATATATATGCCGTATTCTTGTAACCTAGTACTTGTATTGTAACCTAATGAAGTGTCAACACTATTTTATTGTAGTATATTTCCCAATATGAATATTGTATAATACTGGAACATTGTGGTAACCGTGGTAACAGTAACAATTATAAATAATAATACTACATTGATAATGATGACATTCGACTGGACTCCCGTATTGTGCTTCCATTATTTTTCAAATTACACAAGTACTTTTTTTATGCGAGGCGTCGAGCATTTCAGCGACAGTGGCAAAATTAAATGATTCATTCCATCACATCGCCTTCACCTGTCCATACTGTTATGTATGGGTGTACGTTATTCGCTCATGTCTATTGATAGCATTCCTATGCAGGTCCCCACTTCCATTACCATGTGTGTCAATTTGCATATGTGTCACTTTGGTTGAATCCCGGATCTCATTAAAAAAATATTTGTTTTCTATAAACAGGCTCTTCAAGCACTCGTTTGTTCAAATAGACAGGAAAACTATTTGCCCTCTTTCAGCCTTTGTAATATCCATTTTGATACAGTGCATTGCTTAAAATATACACCAAAGTAGCTGAGAGTCCCCACCACCGGGATTTTCACTCGGAATTTTTATAGCGAGGATCTGAGCTTAAGAAATGGCTTCAAAACTCGATAGCTGGTTACATGCCGTTTCCACCCGGTTCCGTCCGGTAAAAGCCGGTTTATCTTGTTCTTAACAATGGGACGCGGTTCAACCGCCATCAACCGTTCTGAAGCCGCATCTAATTGACTATTGTTAATTGTGATAAATCTTTGCGTGTAATGATATTGACAAATACCAATAAGTTGATCGAACATATAACATTTGTTATGACCTATGACTCGGTCACCTATGACTCGGTCATCCATTCATCTGACCATCGAGGGTCAACATCCGTTGCTACTTCCGGTTAGATGACCCAGTTTTACGCTACCATCAAAACCAACATCAGTCGGCATTGAAGACCAGGACCAACCTCCACAATGTAAGTCGTGAGAACTTTGTTAAATTTGTACTTTCTCAATACATAACATTTGGTTGCGGTGCCTTACAATGATTAATATAACAGTAAATTGCACCATACATTATAATTATGTTTGGTTTCCACTGGGAAAATGACTAATGACGGTAAAATGGTATATTTTACTATTAAAACTGGTATCGAAAATAAATTTAAAGGGTAAGACATTCAACAAAAGGATAATTATCAACATTTTGATCTGAAATAGATCAGCTTATGTGAAAAAGGCTAAAGAGGCATCTGGAGGCTAAAGAGTCATTTTTCAAAATTGAAAACTATTATTACCTTATACAAACGCAAAACATTTACTGAAAACTCCAAAGGTCTAGCATACATGTTCTAAAGGTACATGTATGAAGTTTTGTGATGTCTATTTTCTTTTTTTTTAATTGTTTTTTACTCCATCTTTTTACCTTTATTTCAATTTAAAATTTGACACCAGATCGTGTCAAACTCATATTTGATCCCTGTCCAGATCAATTTGATTCGGGATATATAAGGTTGTACAGGGTGTCCCGATAAAAACAGAACCCTCAGTGCGCCTTCTTTTTCTCCTATTTTTGAATCGGCTCACAATTTTTGAAGATATGGCCTTTTTAAGAAATATACCCCTTTTTCACTCTGTCCACGGATGAGGTTTGACTATATCAAAGATTAAAATGAAACACACGGTTAATGACATGGAAAGATAATAGCCTAAGGTTTTGGAACGTATTCACTATGAGCAAAGATGATCAGCTAGCCTCCAACATCTTCGCAACCGTATTACTGCATGCTTGCTGCATTCGCAAGTATACGGCGCACAAGGAGGGTACGCAATGCAATTGATGCAATGAGGACCAGGGCTGAGACCTGTATTCGTCAATGATGCAACCAAGTAGAGGGCGAGGCAGCACAGTAAACTCACTTCAGAGGAACCAAGGACATACCAAACAGCCTTTTTCAGGCTATATTTTATCCACAAAGGTGAAAATGACATGTTGTAAATAAATAAGAAAGCAAGAAACAACAAATTGAGAGACATAATAAAACAAAAAGGCATAAAATAATAACCAAGAAAAATATGTTTAATTGCAAGTATAGCAAGAGAAGTGCCATCCCACATCCATCAAGTTAATGACACTTAACACTCCATAGCCCATAGGCCCACCGGTAAAGCCCATTCCCTAAATAAAGTTAGTTATTTTATTAAGTTATCATTGAGGAATGCTTGATATTCATGAATGGTACGTGTACTCCTTTTCAATCTTTGAAGTTGCCGAACCTCCTCCGTGGACAGAGTGTAAAACGGGTAGATCTCTTCCAAAGAGCATATCTTCAAAAGTTGTGACCCGATTCAAATATTTCTTTCGGTTTATTAAAGCCAAAGAATAAAGGTTTCTTAACATATCAAATTATATTTGATTAACTTCTCAATAATAGAAGAAAAGGAGGGCCAAACGAGGGTTCTGTTTTTATTGGGACACCCTGTATGTTTATTTGTCGTAAAACGGACACTGCATCATCTTACTTAAATCTATACAATGCAAGGGAACTGTTGCATATTACATATGTAGCATAATCATATTACGCGCGGAAACTGTTTTTTGTAGCCAATGGAAATATATTTTACAATGGGAATATATTTTACAATAAATAATAACACTTCATCTTATTCGCCCTTGAGTTACTTACTTATTAATATTCAACGGACTACATGAAATAAAGTAATAAGATTACCTAGCTCTTCCTGCCCTTCGCAGAGAGTTAAGCATATTAAGTTATGCACGATACCAATAATCATTGACCAGTGGTCAATGACCATCCGTCAACAATTCAAGATCAAAACGCTATACGTTACGAAAATGTAAAATAGGATATCAAAAACAAGCAATTTGAAAAAGGCGTATTCCTTACTCAACAAATCATCCAGTTGTATAATTAGGCATTTGCATTTTGTTGTCTCCAAGTGCAAATCCCTGGTATAATTTCATTTCATTTCATTTTATTTAGGAATCAAGCCAAGGATAAAAAAACACAGAGAGAATACATAAAAGCACACTTATTTCCACTGTGGTCCTTGATGAGCCTAAGACATATTGGTAGGGAATGACTCAAGAAAGTTTGAAAAACTTGTTGTGAAATCCACCG
The DNA here is from genome assembly GCF_039555335.1 of Amphiura filiformis. Taxonomy (NCBI): domain Eukaryota; kingdom Metazoa; phylum Echinodermata; class Ophiuroidea; order Amphilepidida; family Amphiuridae; genus Amphiura; species Amphiura filiformis. The sequence goes on from NW_027305499.1 coordinate 812,477, forward strand.
GGGGCACAGTGCCCCTGACAGTGGTAAGTGGAAAGGAGAAAAAGGAAAGTTAAAAAGGATGAAACAGAAGGAAAAAATAGAAAGGAAAGAAGCTCCCCTTAATTGCTCAGTGCATCTTCCACCCTCCCCCGGGATTATACTCAAATACATAATATGTCACAAAGTAAGTTCAAGGTCAATATATAGGGTATATCGATGATCGAGTGATCGGTCGCAGGGAGTCATCCCTAAATTGTTCTCATGCTTTCGGCCACTTGAGTGCATATGGCGATTTGGGGGGGGGGGGCGGGTGTTTGAAAATTTGACCGACCAGGGCCAAAAAAAAGATAAATCCGGCCCTATAGGGGTACCCTGGTTCTGTGGGTAGTGGGTTTGAAAGTATTCTGTTAATTTATGGTTGCAAAAAATCTTCTTAGAACAGTCATATCTTATGGCATAGTTTCATTTGTTTTTACATGTATACACTGTTTCGTTCTTGACTTTAAATAAAGACTTTGAATTTTAAAAATAAGAGATAACCTAATTAAAATAATAAATAAATCATGAGATGTAATAATTGATCACCATACGCTGTACCGTAGTGCGTAACTAGATTTATATATAAGACCGCCCACTTTACAGAGGGTCAGGCAGGATCAGCTCAGGTTCCAAGGCAATTTCAATATTTTTCACAAGCACAGAAATTGGCATTGTGGGGACGCCATTTCCTTCCATCAAAGTATCAGATTCGACCTCCTTACCGATTGAGCACCTGGACTCCATACAATCGCAACACCATTATCGTTGAGAAGTGTTGAGAACTTTTGATTACATTATCAGGTATTCTTAGTCAGTGGGAGTGGTCTAGTTCGTAGACACATTTTTGATTGGACAATCGCAAGATTTCGGGTGCCGTTTATCAGGCCGTAGACGACCCCACGTGATTATGCGTCTTGATAATGCCTTACACGCTTGTAGAGGTGCGCGTATGTATTGCGCTGTAATGCGTAGACTAGTGCGGAATACGCGACGCGCTAGCAGTACGCGCAACAGAATACGTGAAGTTGTAAACACGTTTCGTTCATTTTATAATGAGGGAGTTTTATGACGGTAACTTAGTTTTTGCTTTAAAAAAATGTTTACAGTTATTAAAATAATATTTAACTGACTAAGAATGAGAATAAACGATAGGAATGTTTATTTTGCCTATCCTCTACCTATGATAGACGACAGGCAGGTCCAATATTTTTATCGTAGTGGATATCGGCTGCGCCGGCATCCACTACTCAAAATATTGGACCTGCCTGTCGTCTATCACACGGTAGAGGATAGGCAAAATAAAAATTCCTATCGTTTATTCTCTAACTGTAGAACTTTCATGATTTCATTATACAATGGAATCACATGGCAATTTATCCCTCGACACCTTATGCAAGGAAGGTAGTTTCAGGGATGAAAGTAGCCTTTCAGAAGAGGAGGTCATTGATAAGTATTTCCATTCAACTACGGACCGCTACATAATCACTGTCTTTTATCCCATCATGTTAACGTTCGGACTGTTCGGTAATTTAGCCTTTTTGGCTGTTGTAGCTAAGATACCTTCAATGCGTACATTGACCAACGCCTATCTTGCCAATTTAGCGATATGTGATACGGTATTCATAATCACACAGGGTAATGACATTGTTGGAGATTACTTTCGCTTTGCCCCATTAAATATGAAGTCATTCAAATCTAATCTGGGTTGCATCATAACTAATTCAAGCATCTATGTCACCCACTTTACATCGGTTTGTTTACTTCTCACCATGACAACAGAAAGATACCTTGGAATCTGCAGACCTCTTCAACACCGCTTCATCGCTACCAAAGAACGCACTGTGAAATTAATTATCATGTGTTGGGTATTGGGTGTTCTCTACTCTGCGCCCGTTGTACCCAATTGGGGCAAAGCGACGTTGGTATGCGTCTTGTGGCCAAATATTGATCGTTTTTCGGATCTGCCCTCCGAATTAAGTCTGTTCTGTTCCCCTTCTCATCCTTACTTTGCTACATTTTCACTCATAGCTCAGGCCATCCCGTTCATTATTGCGTCAATCTTCAATACTATAATGTTCAGTCAAATAATCAAGAAGTTACACGAAAGAATCTCCGGTGATGATGTAGCTGTTGGGTTTGATAAAAATGCTATGAAATCACGTAATCAGGTTGCAAGGTTACTTATTGTTACCAATGTTGTATTTTTTCTATGTATGGCTCCGTATTTTTTTCTTTCTCTTAATATCGCCACATTAGAACTTAGTGATTATCGCATTGGAGTCAAAATGACATGGCCTCAGCTTTTAACTTTGGCGTGGTTTGCCAGAGGTCTGTTAGTTGCTAACGCGACTACCAATCCGCTCATCTACGGCGTTACCAATCCTAGATATCGCCAGGCGTTTTTACAATTATTTGGCAGGAGTTTTACGTCAACAGGGCAGAAGAAACCCCAAGAAAGTACAACAGGCACAAGATCTGTGTCAGTATCTAGAATGTAGAACATTGTGTTGTAAAGAAAAATTTAAACAGAATAATGTAGCATTATCGCTAGCATAATATAGCATGAGTCTAATGCTAAACAAATACTTGGTAGTAATTCTTTTTGAAATCACCCTCATTCTCTTAAATTACCTCTGTTTTTAGTTGTTGTCGTTGATGTTATTTAATTATAGTAAAATACAATATAACACAAAGGAAACCATTTGTTGTACAGGCATTTGATAAGATGGTTGTGTAGCCAGCTCCGTGAGATCTCAAAAGTGTGCCACTGGGATACTTTATTCAATTCTATAACCAAGAAGACCTTTTGTTAATTATTGTCTACACCAATAAATTATGATTATTGAAGTTAAGGGATCTAAAATGAGCGTTTATTGCGTTTCGACAGTATTTTTGTGGGACATGAGAGCACCTCGGACCTATCGAATTGCATTCTGAATACGAAGCATGTCTTTCTGATATCAAATAATTTTCATTTTTGAAAATCACAATATAATACAAATTTTATGACAAATTATAAAAATTTGATATTTTTCAAATTTTTGATATATAACAGTCCTCGAAGTAAATTATATAAATCTAATGATATATTCTTAAAGTGTATGTAGCAGGGAGGAAAAGCCGACGGTCAATTGAAAATTTTGACCTTTCATATTGAAGATATGGATTTTTTCCCAAAAGACCTATTTTTTTTGGTGTTTTGGGAAAAGAATTCATATCTTCGATACGTAAGGTCAAAATTTTAAATTGATCGTCGGCTTTTCATCCCACCTACATACACTTTAAGTATAAATCATCAGATTTATAAAGTTTACTTCAAGTACTGTTACATATCAAAAATATCAATTTTTAATGATTTGCCATAAAATGTGTATTAAATTGCGAATTTAAAAAATCAAAATTATTTGATATCAGAATGACATTCTTCGTATTCAGAATGCAATTCGATATGTCTGATGTGCTCTGATGTCCCAAAATAAATACTGTCCAAACGTTCATACCCCAGCCCTTAAAGCATCCTAATTAACCGGCACACGAATAGTAGTCCATTGTCTGAGGCTAATTCCGTGTGCATGAAAAGTACCCTATTATTACTCTTCACAGTCATGTACAAGACCAAGTAACGGCAAAACAGATCTGACACGCTGCTGTGCTACCACAGAACAAAATATCTTAGATAGTGTATCGTATTCTTATATAAATTGTAGTATCAAAACAAAAGTTTTTACACCTATTTTGTCCATTATTATGTTTTGATGAATCCAAGTGTGTGAAATTATTGGATCCATAATACTAATAAAATTAGATGCTTTACGCCCAATATTTATTGGTCTCGCTATGAGTTTTAAAATATTGCAATCGACTGTCTCGTCCAATAATTTTAAAACTCATAGCCCCCAATAAATAAGGGCTCAATCATTCCAGTTTTATATTAAATATGAATATTTTCAGGTTTTCGGCCCTTGTATGCCCAACCCTTGAACATTTTTGGTAATAACTCAAAAAAGGAACATCTCATATGGTCAAACTATACATTTTCTGAATCCTTATGACAAGAGCAATACTTTGAGTATCATTTTAAATACAAAGTTAAGTTTGACCACTGTATAACGTTCAGTGATCTTTAGAGGAGTTATTGACAGGGTTCCAAATTCTACCCCTTTTTCATGTCTCATAGTCTAATACATGACTATGAAGAGTGAAGAGTATCAGCCTCAGACAATAGGGCTAATTGTGAGTTCGTCCATTGCACTCATTTTAACAATGAAAAAAACATTGGCCTACCACCTTACGCGGAGTAAGGGTGGCACTCAGCTAAATAGGGTACAGGAGGTTGATGCAACCCAAGTATAGTCTTTCTTTCTCTTTTTATGCTCTTAATTAATATTGATTTCACACTGCTATTTAGATTAGAATGGTGATTGTCTCGCTATGTTTAGCCAGCAATTTGGTAAAAATCGTTTGTTTCTATCTTTTAGCCAAAAACCGATTTCATCCTATCTTTTGTGTAAAACAGAAATGTTTTATATTTCTTGATGGCGCACTCACATACTGACGTCATGATTGAGATTGGTGGTGCTTATCTTGTTATAAAGAGATTTAAAGGAGACTCATATCTATATGTTGGTATACAAGTTTAAAGTCCATTATACCTTTATTTCAAAAGAGTAAGAAATAAAAACATTGCTTCCCCACCTCCACCCTAAAAAACGCCTTCTAGGGTTTGTATGACAAGTAAAGACGACTGATAACGGCCCAAAAAATTCTGTGTCCCATCTCCATTTCCTTTTAGACCAGCTCAGAAATGTACGGAAACGTGATGTTCTTGCCTACGTGAGTTATTAGTATCAACTTGACAGAAAAGGTTGAACGATGTATGATCTTATATAATAATATGTATTTGTAGCCTAATGAATTGTAAAAAAAATACGGGTTTTTGTAGCTTAATTAATAAAACATACAAAAAATATGTAATACCTGAAATTTGTCCATGTAAAGAAACAAAAATAGATAGAGCTGCTGTGGTAATTAAGGTAACTATGAATAATAAAAGTTGATCATGATGTGATTTGATTGGACTCTCGTGTTTCATTCATTTGTGTACAATACTGCATTTATAGACATTAGAAAAACTGCTTAGAAAAGATATATACATTCGATCACGTCGCCACCAACTGTCCGTACTGCACCAAGGGCTCATGGCAATATGTGGTTCGTCACTATGAAAAACTATATATATTATTTACCCACAGTTGTATTTATAACACTTCGTGAGAGGCAAGACAGGCCGTTCATTTTAATGAACAAATACACCATGCAAAATGTAACAATTTAATAAATCCAGAGGGTGTTACCGGACTTGGAACTTCCACAAAAATCAATGACTGTCCCTTGATTGACTCTTATGCGTTTTAACTGCAGTAAGCCAAAAAATTAAGGTACCAGTTGTGTTCACCTCTGTATATCCTAAATAAAGACAAATATGTCAAAATTAAAACAAGCAGCTAATACCTCTCATTCAAGACCTTATTTGTTGAAATTGGTTGAGAATTAAAGAAACGGTGATCTAAAACCTACCGAAGAGACGAAATCAAAAGTTGCACTTTTGTGTTCTAATCAATGAAAGCATGACACTAGTTTTAACGTTCTAATCAATGGAAGCACGGCGCTAGTTCTCTTGTTCGCGAACGATTTGTGTACAAATCAATAGCGCATGCAAATGGAGGAAACTGCAACTTTTAAATTGGCACCTTCCTTGGGGTTTAGGATGGTCGTGTCTTTATTTCTTAAACAATTTCAACGAATGAGGTCTTAAATTCGAGCTAAAAGATGCAGCAATTATGACATATCTGTCTTTGTTTAGGATGTGCAGGGGGTAAACATAACTGGTACCTTAATTTTTTGGCTTACTGTATATTACTGTCCCTCCAAAATAATTGGTTATTAACAATTATCACGGTAACGATTGAATTCAAATCTGAACAACACTTTCAGAAAGAGTATAGGCATTTAATAGCGATGCCATTACCTGTACTTTCACTTACTTCTTGATTATTCAGTGGCCATTCCATGAACTGATGTGCCCCATTTGAAGCAATTTTCATTCAAACTTATTCGCTCTGGAATTTTCTTGTGATATAACAAAAATAGGACATAAGTCAGGGCCATTCGGCCACGAAAAGTAATATTCAGGCAGAGGAAAATGTAGCCGAAAATGCCAGTATCAAGAAAAACTAATAGAGTTCCAAATATATAATAGCCCCACAGGGCCGGCAAGAAAACAAGATGAATACGTAACCTTAAAATAATTTTATACTCAGCCCGTCCTTCATATTTTTAAGAACAGATTATCTCATTTCATGAATACTAGTACACTTTATCACACCCTTTCTGCATAGATGACATAAACTTGCTTCAAACTTTTGTTTGTACTTCCATCACATCTTTATACGTTACCCATGAAGTCAATAGATACTTTGATACTGAATTTGATGTTGTGCCTGTTGCAGGCATATTTTTCCTATTTTCCTCTCTCCTGTTGACGTATAGCTCCTGCTAAATAACTACACGAACGCCTGGCGATCTCTAGGTAGGTATGTTCATAAAATTTTGAAGTTCAATATTTTTAGCTGAAAGTTCTTTCATTTGAAAGAGAATCAAATTACCTAAACAATAAGGGGTCAATCATGTTTCTAGTGCATATACTGTTGAAGTTACAGACAAAAATAGTGTCACCAAATTGTCCAAAATTTTGTGTGTGAAATTGTGACAGCAGGCACATGTGCAATGTACACTACTGTATGTGACCCCAGATGACCTCCTATTCTTTACTGTAAGAAAGCTGTTTTGGATGGTCTTGATTTACACACAAATTGCTTTTGCGCTTTAACGAGCGTCCACTTGGTGGAACATAGATTGCACTATGTGATAGCTTATGAATCCATTATTATGCCAGTACCAACATAAGTCAACATCACTTAGGTTTTGGTTGTCAAAATTAATTTTTAGTAATTTTTTCCATTGAGCCCTACAGTAAAGCCATTTTTTGACTGTACAGGCACATTCCACTTCCCTATGGACGAATAGCGCCACCTATAGTGTGTGATGTGAGCCTGACTACTCTAGGATTGGTGACGCAAAGTGGTCTATACAGAAATGGTGGGATAACGAGGACTTCGTGAAATTATATATGATATATCAATACTAGTACTTTAATCAGCATTGGGCTAGATTTTATGCTTCCCTATTTGTTTTTTGAGAATGTGGTTCACATTTCAGTTATTTTCCAAAATCAGGAAAAATTTCCCTTCGACATTACATGCAAAAATTTAAAATTCAGTAGTACTTTAATCTTTATCTTCATATAAAAGCAACTGACACTCAGTGACATCAATCAATATTTTCCTTTGGGCTGTCGCCTCAATTGGTGATATAATGTTATTTGTATATTATTATGCACTACATAATTTAAATCTATTGAATTACAGAGCAACTGTTGCATTACAGATGTGACTTGTGTAGCATAATCATATTACATATGAACAAACAATATCTGCTTGCATCTCTGATTCTAAACAGCATATGGTTTATGAACCAATCGATGTTGTGTACCTAGTAATCCGATTAGGTACTGACCGTGAAGCGGAGAGGTAGCCAATGATATTTGAATCTTCGCATATTTATTTTACAATATGTACATTTCCTGTTATACACCATTTATTTCCTGTTATTCATTATTGAATTACTCTCTTATTACCATTGAAGGCACTGAATAAATCCTATATTATTTTAAACTAACGTGATTAGTTCTAGCTGTCCTTCAATGAAAGTTAAGCATATTAAATTATGTTCGTTCTACAATGTTATAGTCACAATTATGCTGGCATCATTTTTTTTATTCTACAGAGTATTTGATTAAAAGGCCTTCATTTACATGAAACCTGAACCCTTGAACTCACATATAGACGAATCCAATTTCACGCATTCCTGCTCCTCAATGGCAGCCATTAGCCGTGACGGTACCCAACTATCCCACCTAAAACGTGGGATGATGCGGCCTTGAAGGGTATTATATACTGCAATATATCACCCGTGTAACACGTAGACACAAAAGAATCTAACATCGAATTTTAAGCGGGTTTAATCCATCCAATTGGGTACTAACAACACCTGTTTGGTGCATGCGGGTACCCAAATATGGCCGACCAAATCCTGACCATGACTTGGCTCGTTGGATTCGTCTATAGATTGCATGCTTTTTGCGACGGGGTTCTCTCCCCCCCCCCTATATATATGTAGATTTCGGATATATATTATCTATACTTAATACTACAAGGCCCGGCTGAACCGTTGTATACAATGGATAGCCATGAATCGCTTTTATCCAGTGATACCAATATAAGTATCAACATTTTCCATATGACGTCACTGTCGGTATTTGTAAAATATAGGTCAAACATTGATGCTGGGTTAAAAAATTTCATAAACCTTCAATTTTCATCCGATATTTACTAATTCTGAAAAAAGATAAAGGATGATTTTTATAATAAAAATAAATATGAACAATGTTGGTACTTGATAACATTGCCAGTCATAAAAAGTAAGTCCAGTAGATCAGATTACAATCCTAAATTCCATAGCTGTTACTACCTGGATGAATGATAATCTTCACAATCGTAATGTTGGTATACAATTGGCCAGAGACAAATACTTGACTTTATGAAATATAAGGGCCTGATGCGTTCAACATAGCAATTCCGGAGGCTGCAACCACACTTCGGTAGAGGTATTACAGCCGGCCGGGTACGAGGACTATAAAGTCATTAAAGGCCTGAAATTTTGGCATTTAATTGGAACTACTACTTAGATGTATTTGTCAGTCGTCTGCTCTATTCGACAGAAATCGCAAACTATCTCGTTACATGAAAATACAATTTACTCCTAGGGCACAATTTTGACAATGCTTGACACCGATTAAACACAATTGTATATCTGTTGTACGCATTTACGTTTTTCCTTGATATTTATTGATGTTTAATTTCAATAATTAAGTAGACAAATCTATAATTCTACTCAATTATCAGACGTTTTCGTCACACAGGTGGGGTAACTTCCTCGGTAATAAAATGATCCATCGGTTTCCCCGCAATCATTCTCATCCCTAAGGATCACAGTTTCTTAGGTATCATTGTATTAGTTGAAGACTACTATATTTGTGGTGATATGCTTTATACCTGTTCATTTCCGGTTACTCTCCTTCTTTGAAATTGATAAAGTACCACATAGGACAGCAGCGAGAAAGTTTATAGTTGTGTTTAATACCCTCAAGGACATTTGGTTTATATTTACTGCACAAATCCACAGCGAGATGTTTACTTTTGTTCTACGTGTCGATTTCTAAAGCATATCTTTCATAGCTGCTCCACTGAAACTTGCATGTACGTTGCCTAAATTTACATCAAAAGAATTGAACGTCTCGATTTTAAGGGGATCAACAACTTCCGTACTTTGTTAAGAACGTTGGAAAATTACGATTAAATTAGTTCGTGCTCATAATTTCATTCGATACCGTATTTCTAGATAGACATAACTCTCAGCGATGAAATGGAATCATACAGTAATTCATCCGTCGACGCCTTATGCAAGGAAGGAATTTTCAGGAATGAGAGTACTCTTTCAGAAGAAGAGGCCATTGAGAAATATTTCGTTTCTACTAGGGACCGTTACATTATCACCGTGTTTTATCCCATACTGTTAACGTTCGGACTGTTCGGTAATCTAGCATTTTTAGCTGTGGTAGCGAAGATACCTTCAATGCGTACATTGACCAACGCGTATCTTGCCAATTTAGCAATATGTGATACGGTGTACATAATCTCACAGGGTAATGACATTCTTGGAGATTACCTTCGATATGCCCCATTAGATAATAAGTCACATGACACCAATTTGTCTTGCATAATGAGAACTGCAGGCCTTTATGTATCCCTTTTTACATCGGTTTGTTTACTTCTTACCATGACGACAGAAAGGTTCCTTGGCATCTGCAGACCTCTTCAACATCGCTTCATCGCTACCAAAGAACGCACAGTGAAGCTGATCATCCTGTGCTGGATTATGGGGGTCCTCTATTCTGGGCTTGTTGTACCTAGATGGGGCAAAGTGACAATTGTTTGCGTTTTGTGGCCAAATATTGATCGCTTTTCGGATCTACCCTCCAAATTAAGTTTTTTCTGCTCACCTATACACCCCTTCTTCGCTAAAGTCTCACTCATAGCTCAGGCATGTCCCTTTGTAATTGCTACAATCTTCAATACCATAATGTTCAGTCGAATTATCAAGAAGTTACACGAAAGAATCTCCGGCGATGATGCAGCTGGTGGCTTTGACCAAAACGCTATGAAGTCGCGTAATAACGTTGCAAGGTTGCTTATTGTTACCAATGTGGTATTCTTCCTGTGCTTGTCTCCGTATTTTTTCCTTTGTATTAATATCTCCGTCTTAGAACTTAGCGACTATCGCATTGGAATCTCTATGCCATACAGTCAGCTCTTAACTTTGTTTTGGTTTGCCCGTGGCTTGACGGTTTTAAACGCGACTACCAATCCTGTCATCTACAGCCTTACCAATCCTAGATACCGCCAGGCGTTTTACAGTTATTTGGCAAAAGCTACAAGTCAACAGGTCAGAGGAAAAGCAGGGAAAGTACAATAGGTACAGCATCTATGTCAGTATCAAAAATGTAGAACATTTATATTCTGTAAAGGAAACGGGGCACAGTTGAAACTATGATAGCACACCAATGAAATTATACCAAGAATGTATTATGACACTAATTCGCCGTTATAGCGTACGGGACTAGTTTTTATGTGTAGCACAACCGCAAATATGTAAGTCAGTAGCTTTTACAAATAAGAGCATGTTGAAATAATTAGATAAAAGTATACGTCTGTAAAGTAGGATTTCGTATAAATGTACATTGTGAAATATACATTGCTTAGGATACTAAAAAGTATACGACATAACAAAACAATGTTGTATAAGATACATTCATTCGGTAGTAATAAAAGTAAATTGCATTGCAGATAATTTTACTGAATCATATGAAATATTGGATGAATATCCATGGCGGTATAAGAGATGAAATTCCGACAAATTCACGGGATAAATTATTATGAAGATAATTCAGGGAGTCCCAAAAGTCTCGATACCATTTTAAACGTTCATAACGTATACCGCAACCAACAGCAAAGATTCACAGAGAAAAGTCGTGCAATTATTGTGACACACAAAACTATACAATAAGTTTACAGCAGGCCCGTAACCAGGATTTATTTTGGAGGGGACAGATTTAAAAAAAAATTGACCTTTTTGAACAAAAAGGCGTAAAAAGCAATTTTTACGCTCGCAAATGGGACTTTTTGGGGCAAAAGGGGGAAACCTTATTTTTATATGCCCCGATGAATATAAAAATCGTTTATGAACCGCTACCTTAGAGCAGGCACAGACACTAGGGGTCACCCCATACCTCTAAATAAAAGAAAAAAGGGGGGGAAGGAAACATTAACTAAGAGGAGAAATTGGGAAAGAGGAAAAAAGATAAGAGAAAAGGGACAAAAGGAGAAGAGGTACATTAATTGCACGTATTGATTGAAGATTATTTTGAATGAACATCATGAAAGTGATCAAACCCTAAAGTATACGCTTAATTTTATAGACTTTAATAATAATTATTTTCATCAATACATATATATAGAACTTGTTGAATGATTAAATAGTTTCTTAGAATTATGAATGAAAGTGAACATAATCATGATCTTGAAAGTGCAGTGTCAACAGAGAAAATGGATTTATTGTACATAATAAAAATTCTATACTCCTAGATATAGTCATTCATTTAAAAGACTTTGAGCTTAATGAAGAACCTTATGTGCATACAAATTACGTATTATGTATCCAATAGAAGCTAAAATACGATATGAATGTTTCTTATTTCATATCATAACATAAATTACTTCATCATATGTTCATGATTCATCTTTTTTCATACTTTACTGGTACAAAATAAGTAACATGACTAAGAACCATCGTCACGATAGATCTGTTATTCCACGTAATTATTATTTATTCTAGATCTGTTATTTGTTATCATCATATTTTTCCGACTCTGATATTTGTATTAGTTGTATCTGCAAGATTGTCGTATATTATGCTTGCTAAGTGCCTAGATCGTATAAATCGATATGTCACATAAAACCTCGAACAAATAAAGTGAAACGAAATTGTGGCATAAAGTTCAAAACAGCTTCTTATTCTAAGAGAATAATATTTCTATCTGAAACTGTCACAATAAACATGATAAATGTGAATTAGTAACTATATATGGTAACTCTGTATCAAAACAACTTGTATCTACTTCGATACTTAAAAGTTATTGCATAGCCTCCTGCGTGGATTTTGATTAAAAGTAAAGAAATATTAACAGATCAGATAACGCACATGTAAGGGATGTTTGGAAGTTATGTTGACCTATTTTCCAACTATAATAATTATTTTGCTAATCCTTTTATTAAAGTAAATACCGGGTGTCCCCAAATATTACATGTAGATTTTTGAACATAATCTAAGTTAATATTGACAAATATAAATGTCCTTTTCATGACATAATCTATGCACCATCTACAAGTACCTCTGTGAATGTCAAGTTCGCAACGTGCGTATTTAGCCCGCATTCCACGCAATCCTGAGCAAGCTGTTTACCATGTTTACGTGACATAACGTAGGTGCAGTCATAGTATGGCAGACGCAGTATTTTATTCGGTTGAAATTATTCAGTTTTATTTCGAGAGTTCAGTCAGAAAATGGACAATATTCTTACAGTATATAACACAGCAGCGATTTCCAACAAAATCCAAACGAATTAAAAATGAAGACCTGAGCGCAAGAAGACTGTAATTCCACTTTTGACGAAATTGAGTTACAGGTGGTTTTGAAGTTATTGAATGAAGACAAAAATATTGACATTGTATATTCAATACACCTTTTAATGACAGGTGCACCTTTTCCTACTATAACATTACTTTGAATACTTGGTACCAAACAGTAACACAATTTATTTTACAATCATATAAACTTCCTGTTTAATATTCAACGTTCAATTACATCAAGCCAATATGATTTTAAAGCTAATATGATTTGCTCTTCCAGATCTTTAACTTTGTGTCAGTCACATTTTAAAATGTGATATTCGGAATACGGAAATTAATTTTACAATCTTTCTACAGAGTGTTTCATTCAAAATCCGTCATCCAAGCAGATACCTTAATGCCAGAATTTATTTATTTATTTATTTATTTATAACATTCAGCCGAAGCCAGGCTAAGCCCAATAGTGTTCAGACGCTACTAAAATTCAAGGGATGCCATCCGGATATGACGGGACAGGGATATGGGAAGAGGTCCGATTTTAGATGCAGGAGGAAAACCGGAGCACCCGGAGAAAAACCTGCGAGGACGAGTATGGATCGGCAACCAAACGCACATGTGGCACCGCGGGGAATTGAACCCCGGCCACAGTAGTGAGAAGCGAGTGAGAAGACCACTACATTAACCCGCCCTCATCAGTAGAGATTCATGTGGTGTGTGGGGAGGGGTGTGTTTGGGTATATGAGTGGGTATGTGGGTTATTAGGGTGATTTAGATATGGATAAGGGTACATGATTTCGTGATTAAGGTTCAAAGATTCAAACATAACAGCATTAATGTACACTTGTATGTGTGCGGTGGGCCGTGTTGGGGTATGTGCGGGGATGTCAATGGGTGCGTAGGTGAATGTAGGTACTTGTTTGTCTATGTTAGAGATGTGTCGGACCGGGTGTTCAGGGATGGGTCAGGTTGGATGTGTATGAGATGAACGTTCTGCTTATAACCAAGCTATGTCAGTATAGGTTCATATCGAACGTAATTTTGAGACATATTTAGTTCAAAAATGATAGAGAGAGAGACGCCGATGCAGATGCGAAGTGGTACTGGAAACTGTTGTGGAGTGGTGAGTGTATACATTAATGGTTTTCCATGGCAAAAGTATTCCGAATTTGAGAATCTGAATGCCTCAAAAATCACGTATTGACAGCCGAAATTATCAACGTGGAACTTTGAAAAAAAAAAATCAAAATTTGGCTTAGAACAAAACACACACTCATTTATATGGAGGTTTTTCTAAAATGAACAATGAATTGAGGTTTATTTACGAAGAATTATGGCCTTGTGTTTCAAAAAACACAGATTGCATGTTTTTTTTATCAAGTACCTTGACGATTAATAAGGCACGAGAAACAAGTTTGTTCGATCTTTGGATCGACCGTCGATGCTGCTTCGATGCTTGTTATTAATGAACTATCAACTAATTAATCAGAATTAACGCCAAATTTAAATTGGCCAATATCCCTTCAGGGACAAATTACTATTTTATCACAATAAACAATAGTAAATTAATTGATTTCATAAATAATAAGGATCGACCAGGCATCGATGGTCGATCGAAAGATCGAACTAATTTGTTCCTATTGCCTAACTCTGTAAAACCAAATAAAAAATTAATTGGCATAAAAATTGCAACTAAGTACATGACACTAGCTTATTTGGTTTCAGTGTCGGTGTGGAATATAAAGTATGCCCTGCTACATGGCATGTTATATGTTTATAAGTCACCTTTATTTATTTATTTTTGAACGCACTTTGCTTCGTCTTTGCCATTGGTTTCTTGTAATTTGATAATAACTCGACAAAAGATATGTTTGTACCCACAAGGTCACTTAGAGTATGTATATATAAATACACAACGGAATGTTTCTTCTAGTTTTGTTCTAAACCTTGTTATAATATACATCTAAAGGCGAACATCTTTCAAATTATCCACTGACACTTGATTGTACCATTTTGTTTGTTACGAGAAGATTAAATTGTTTTTATTACCTACCAACAAGTTTACAAACACGTTCTGTAAAGA